>NC_048316.1:16309717-16542570 GCF_013100865.1 Trachemys scripta elegans
GGGGGGAGAAGAGGGATGAATGAGGGCCAGGCATGCTCAGGGGAGGGGTCAGAATGGGGCAGGGGGAGGAAGAAGCAAGGCAGGGCCTGGGTAGAGCCAGGGGGAACAACCCCTGGCACATAAACTTTATATGTATGCCTGGGACTTGAGTCCCTTCACCTTCCTTGCTTCCTGCATGATGCCATTTGTGTGGTTGCTGGGACCCATGACACAAGCCATCTGCTCAAGGGTCACCCCCCAGAGGGGCTGCAGTGACACTGGCCACCTCTACAAAAATGAGGACTCCTCATTTGTGGATACAGAACTAACGGGTCTTGGATACTGGATTACTTCTGACATTACAAACCTATAGAGCACATGGGAGTAAGATTGCAATGCCATTGGCAGAGCCACCCCCCCCCCCCCCAAAAAAAGCTCATAGCAGAGCATGGAGGGGGGAGGAGGGGGGGGAAAAAAAGGAGAAGAGACCAAGGACTCACCAGGTTTTCCTACAAGCTGGGAGACTGCCTGGCCACACGATTCTTGGCATTCGCTATCCCAGTGGGAGTGAGCTTGACAAGAGCCTAATCCCCATTATGAATGTAATCGTCTAAGAGCCCTGCCCCACTGAATGTCTGGGGATTGTGTCCAATGTCCAACTTGAAGAGTGACAATAACCAATTGACTCTTATTAAAACGCCAATAATGGCTGGGAGATTGCAGCTTTGATAAGTGCAGCTGAGGTCAACTGCATTAGGAAAAATGTAATTAGACTAATAAATTCCTGGCAGTTTGTTTTTTTTTTTAAACTCTCTCAAGGGGAGGGAGCAACTTACGGCCTCATTAGCTACAGAAGCCACAGATCCCGGGCACCAGCAGCCGGCTGAGAAAACACTCCAGTGGATTTTACACTCATGTTAAGTTTGACATAAGCATGTGCGTTTGTCAGGGAGGGGAGGTCTTTAGCACTTAGGAAAGCAACAGTACTAGTGGGCAAGTCCAGCGGGGTGCTGTGTTTATTGCTAGATTCTAGAAGATGGTTAACAGGGACACAGCTTCATCTGCTCCTGCCTGGCCTAATTTGCCATTAGCTGTGGCTTGAAAAGCAACTCTGGTTCATGCATAATGCAGAGAAGGCTGAACCCCCCTGCAAGGGCCAGCTCTTGCATGGAAATCAAATATTCCTGATCAAAACACAATTCTATTTACTGATCCCTACTGCATGCTTTCCAGCCTCCTGGCTGCCTCCTCTTGCATCACCACCTTCCAGCTGCAACAGCAGGAAAACTACTTCCTTGATGAGTCAGGAGTGGATCACAGGTCATGACTCCATCCCAGCAGTGGGCAGCAGAGTGGTTTTAACGAGATGTGTGCCTGAGGCAAGGTTTGGGATAGCGGTATTGATTGCATCGCTTAATATTTCATAAGCATCTGCTGGTGAAGCGCTCACCCCCATGCCTCTCAGGAGTTCTGAGTGAGTTTTCCACAGAGTGTTTTCCGCAACCTTCACCCAACTCCACTCCTGGGCAGCCTGGTCTATACAAGTTTTTAATACTACAGTGATGAGAACAGTATTGAACATCTACAGCAGCATATTAAGCATTAGGACTTAATTGGCCACATGCTTTGTTCTCTCCTTGGGAGAAGTGTCTGGTTTTGGAAGCCTGTGGTTTTAAATAGAAATGTGTTTGAGCCTTTGTGCAGCCCTTTACCAGGAAGGGAGAGTGGGTGTATGCCCAGAAGTCCAGCTTTTGGAAACAATGAAGCCTGATTAAAACAGCTGCTTAATATCCCACTGCAGTGAATAGGAAGCTCTTCCCCTTCAGTTTTAAGCATTCACAAAGCAAAGATTCTTGCACTGTGTCCTATTTAGCTGTACTTGCACTCTGGCCAAACCTCTACCAGATTAAGGTGCAATACAGCAGAGATGTTCGTGGCAAAGGTGACTGGTGTAGCATCTGTTGAAGATTTGCTGTCACCTGAAATATTTTGGTGGAGACCAGATGTCTCAAGCACACTCTAGCTCAACTTCATGTTCACATTGATGCAGGGAATCCTGGGTGAAGGTACAGCTGGGGTTATGCAGGAAGTGGTCCTGGAGTAGGAACTAGATCCCCTCTTTTTGCTGAGCAGAGATTTTGGTGGTTAAGGGAGAGGACACTCCAAATCCTGTAGGCCAACTTGGCTGCAAACTCATGCAAGCACATAGACAGCTCCCAACTCTTAAACAGTCCCCCCACCACAGAAGGGATGTGGAGAAATTGGAGAGAGTCCAGCAGAGGGCAACAAAAATGATCAGGGGGCTGGAGCACATGAGTTATGAGGAGAGGCTGAGGGAACTGGGGTTGTTTAGTCTGCAGAAGAGAAGAGTGAGGGGGGATTTGATAGCAGCCCTCAACTATCTGAAGGGGGGTCCAAAGAGGATGGATCTAGACTGTTCTCAATGGTACCAGATGACAAAACAAGGAGCAATGGTCTCAAGTTGCAGTGGGGGAGGTCTAGGTTGGATATTTGGAAACACTATTTCACTAGGAGGGTGGTGAAGCACTGGAATGGGTTGCCTAGGGAGGTGGTGGAATCTCCCTCAGAGATTTAAGGCCCGGCTTGACAAAGCCCTGGCTGAGATGATTTAGCTGGGGATTGGTCCTGCTTTGAGCAGTGGGTTGGACTAGATACCTCCTGAGGTCTCTTCCAACCCTAATAGGGTATGTTTGGTAGCCTGACTGCTTCCAAGCATAACCGGCAGTTGTGACCCTTTGTTTATATGCTGGCACTATTGCCGAGGGTGTTCCCTTATCACAGACTGCCAGAAAGAGCTGGTTATGAAAACCCCCCTCCCCAGCCCATGTGTGTTGTGGGGCCTGTCCTACAGCATCCTGGCATGTCTCTCATTGTTACCACAGTACTAGGCTCTCTGTGCCTCCCTGGAGCATAAGGGCCCAACTTTCCATGGCAGCTGCTGCCCTTCTCCAGGGGGCAGGCTATTTAACAGGACAGGCAAATGTCCTATTTTAAGACTTGGAGTGATATTTCTTTGCTTCAGGATGGACAAGAGGGGACAATTTTATCAGCCCCCCCAGCTCAAATCTGTAACTGGCAATGTGGGAATGGGTGAGGCCCTAGACAGGATGCATCAAGACCCCAAATCTCAGGCTTGTCTAGCTCAGAGGAGTGAGAAGTCAATATTGTCATCCCATTTTACAGATGGGCAATTGAGCAAATGGTGGCACAAGATAACATGACTTGCCCAAGGCCAACCAGATGGCTAGTGGCAGAGCTAGGAATAAGTCCTAGTTGAGAACTCTATTAGACCACACAGTGCCTCCAGGGTAGGAAGGCATTGGAGTGGCTGCTAGCTGTTTAAGGCCTTACATTTGAGATTCATTCCATGCCTTTGTCAGCAGTTGGACAACAGAAATACTCCAGAGGTTAAAGTAAGTAGCACAGCAAGACTGAACAAGTGAAGGAGTGTGAGTGAGTGAATGGGTCTTGTCCATGAATGCTCTGAATATCAGACAATCCTATTTAGTCCTCCCTAGATCTAGAGCAGAGAAAATTGCTTTACAGAGACACTGGAAATCAGTCTCATCGAGTGCACCATGCAGTGTTTTTAGCCAGGGCACAGGAACCAGACCATGAAATTGACTGGCTGCAGACTGGTCTTGTTTGTCAGCATGGACAAGGAAACATGTAGTTGAACAGCTTAAAGGGGTGAGACGTTGAACACCCAAGTCCAATTTAATGCTTCAAGTATTAGTAATACAAGTTAAACAATGTGTTCATTTAGCAGGGACACAATGAGGTGGCAAGACAGAGTGCACAAACCTGCAGTTCCTACTCAGGGCAGCGGTGGTTAATGTGATGGCAAGTGTTGCCTTAATACAATTGTTTGAAGCTGTATGATGCTGTCTGAGTATTCAGGTCACAGGAGGTAGTGTACAGCTACTGATGCCATTGTGAATGCTCCACACTTTCACATACTGCCACCCTCTGAGCTCAGCCAAGCCTCAAGTCAGCCAGTTCAGCTTCCCAGTTGTCCCACCATTATATCTCCACTTGAGCTGAACTGGCATGACCACTGCAGTGTTTAACAAAACAGGGGTAGGTCTGATCAAGGTAAGGAGTGATTGTAGACTAGACGAAAGCGCCAAGCCAAGCCACCTATTAGCCCAGGCTATGGTTACTTAGTAAGTTGTAGTTACAGATCTATGCTGAAAGTCCTAGTTAACGTTGATTCACTAGGACAGAAGTGAATCAGGGCAGAGATCAAGGTGTTGCTATCATTCTCCCAACTTCCTTGGCTGAGGGGGCTTCTGCCATTAGAAAGGCCAGGCTAGGATCCCATCTGTTGTCCCACTATCCTTGTGGGATGGAAAGCAGCCAACTTAAGCTGCCTGCAATTAGCCTATTCAGGAAAGCAGTCTTACCTAGGAACTCATGGTTAGTCGTGTAGCAGAGCCATTTAATGGTGTGCCATTGAGCTTTCAGGACCTTGGGTAGCTCCCTTGCAATAGATGGTATCACAGCCTACCTACTTATGTAGCGTGTGTGGTGTGCTCAGTGCAGACGTTTGCCCCTCTAGCAGCTAGATCCGAGTAGCAGCTGCCACAGAAAGCAGTGTGGGGAGCTGTACCAAAGACTCTGGGAAGAGCCTGTTGGAGCCAGGTCTGTTTTGCAGAGTACTCACAACCAGTGGTACTCCTGAGAGAGTTCTTCCATTACCAGCTCTGCTTCAATAGATAAGGTACCAACACTTTCCTGGGTTGCATTTTAATCGCTGCCTGGGAGAGACATCCTAGTGTTGTCTGACCACAACCGTTCCAAGGACAGCGTGGTGTTGAGGAGCCACTTCTACATGAGGAAGTCCATCCTTCTGGCAGACCTTTACTTCTACTGGCCCCAGCAGTTGGGGGTCTAGGACAAGAGGCACAGGTTCCCAGGACTGTTTGAATGAGAACTCCAAGATACTGTTCAAGTTGCATTGAGGGAAGACAGCTGCTCTGGTGCACCTTGTACTTAGGCAGCAAGAATTAATTCCATCCTGAACTCTAGATTGATCACCTCACTTAATCAAATTAAGAAGAAGTGAAATAATGACAGCTGTGGTGGCGTTATTATCTGCAGTAAGGCATCTCAAAATTTATGGTGTAATAAAAACCAGATCTTTAACTGTCAGTTAGAATCACATTTAAAATGCTCCGAGTGCCTTTTTCATGGAAAGTCAATTGGAAGGAAAGGAAGAGACCTACCCCAGAGTTAAAGGATTGGTTGTTTTATTCAGGGTTGGGGAGGATACATCCAACAATTTGCCTCACTGGAAAGCAAGAAATCCCTACTAGCTTAAGCCAACTAACAGAGATCCAGGAATCTCCACCAATTTAGTCCTGTGTATTCCTTGGGAATGCACAGAGTCCAGTTCTGGGGGTGCTTGCCCCACTGCTTGAAAATTGCTCCTTCTAGGGGCTGGCCAATGTACTGCAACTCCCATTGGAAAGGTTGCCCCTTTGGTTCAGGGGGTACAGAACACAGGCTCTAGGTTCAAATGCCAAAGACACAAGCGAGGAGTAGTTATGTTTGCTACTCTACACCCCATAATTCAGACCAGTTGTGGTCTCCCTGTTTTGCCAAAATTTAAGCTATAGTTTGAGTATACCAGTTAGTTTGCTTTTGGTTGGTTTTAAATTTTTTTTTTTAATTAATGGAGATATCCTATCTCCTAGAACTGGAAGGGACCCGGAAAGGTAATCAAGTCCAGCCCCCTGCCTTCACTAGCAGGACCAAGTACTGATTTTGCCCTAGATCCCTAAGTGGCTCCCTCAAGGATTGAACTCACAACCCTGGGTTTAGCAGGCCAATGCTCCAACCACTGAGCTATCCCTCCCCTCCAAACCCTTGCAAACTAGCAAGACTCGTCCTGACTAGAGACTCCATGGCTAAGTTCTACTGTAGTTGGGTTTTTTGTGGCCCCTAGTCTCAGGTGCCAGAGCCCCTGTCTGGAGTTAAGTGGTCTCAAGAGTACTTGAAACAAGCATCCAAGATTTGTGCTTAGCCTTAAGCATTTTGTTCTAGGCAAACCCCTGAACTCAAGGCTTCTTTCCCATAGGGTGTGTTGGTTCTAGCTACACTAAGTGGTTAAACTTTGGTTCTTTATAGCTTTTGATCACTGTACAAACACTGAATCCCTTACTAGATAGCCATGTCCAGCATTGCCTTTTTATTGCTAGGAAGAGGTAGCCAGGGAGTTTGTTCTAGTCCTGACTTTGGGAAGAAACTTGGAGTTAGCAGGCTAAAACACCTTGTAGTGTCACCTGCAGGTCCTAGCAAGCAGTACTCCATTTGAGCCACATGCCAGGTAGACAGAGCTTTGATACTAGAATCATTAGTCTTACAGGTTGCAAGTTCAGGTTGAAAGTGACCTGTGCAGGGAAGGGGGAAGAGATGTCCTTGTGCCTTTGGTGTCTTTAGGCAGAAGAGCCTGAAAGATTCCACACATCCTGATGGGAGGAAGAACAGGGAAAGCCTGTTTTGCCATATTAGAAGTTCAGGTCCCATCTCATAAAAAGAGGTTATTGAGATGGTGTCATATCAAAAGTGATCATTGAACAGTTGATTGCTATGAGCAGGAACTTAAGGTGTTTATTGCTGGTAATGTCTTGAGGATGGAGGTCTCAGTTAGATTCAGCACATTCAGTCCTTTGATTAAGGGGAGTTTGCACTACATGTTGTGCAAGACCCCTTGACAAGTTCACCATGCCCAGTTGGCTTTCTTGATGTTTCTAAAGTAGACTAAGCAAGAAGGCCCTTCCAAACCCTCTTCCTATATGGAAAAACTGGGTTGGTGCCCTCAGAATAGGTGACCCGATGTCCTGATTTTGTAGAGAAAGTCACAATATTCAGGGCTTTCACTTCTATAAATGCCCCAACACCTGTCCTCATTTCACACTTGCTTTCTGGCCACCCTACTTCTGAAGTCCTTTGCAGGCTACCATTAGAGAACCTTGGGCTAGGACAGAGGTGGGCAAACTACAGCCTGCAGGCCACATCCAGCACACAGGACTGTACTGCCTGGCCCTTGAGCTCCCAGACAGGGAGGCTAGCCTTCACCAGCAGAGCGGCAGCGTGTCTGGCTCTGGCTGGGCAGTGTGGCTGCCAGACATGCTGCTCTGAGTGGCATGGTAAGGGGCCAGGCCATTGGCTAAGGGGCAGGAGGTTCTGGGGGAGGGGTTAGTTAGGGGACAGGGGTTGGATAAGTGTGGGAGTCCTGGGTGGGCAGTCAGGGGATGGGGAACAAGGGGGGTTGGATAGGTGTGGGGTCCAGGGGTGGCCTGTCAAGGGGTGGGGATGGGGTCAGAGCAGTCAGGGGACTGGGAGCAGAGGGGTTGGATGGGTCAGGGGTTCTGAGGGGGGCAGTCAGGGGGTGGGAAGTGGGAGGGGTCAGATGGGGCAGGCTGTTTGAGGAGGCACAGCCTTCCCTACAGTTTTGCAACCCCAATGTGTCCCTTGGGCCAAAAAATTTGTCCACTCCGGGCTAGGATACCTATAGGTTCCTGAAGCCATCATGTTTGCTTCCATTTCTTCCAGAGCATCCAACCTCCAAGCCTGGGGCAGAGTGGAAGAGTTTCCTGTTCAGTTAGCTAAGGACTGGTATGTCCAAAGACACTTCATGATGGAGTTTAAAGGCCTTTCAGAGAAATCCATGTGCTGGGCCATCCAAGTGTGATTTGTTGCAGCAAAAGTTTCAAAAGAAGCTGAAGTCACAGGAGGCCACAAGACAGTTTCAAGGAAGTGAGTAAGTCCTGAACATTTGAAATAGGCTGATCAAAATTTAGCCTCTCCACACATGTGGGAAACCCTCAAATTGCTCTAGAAGAGGGACAAATTGTTCAGGGCAGGCACTGGAAATGTCACTGAAGTGGTAATGGAAAGTTTAAGAGCCATTTGCGTACTAAAGACATTTTAAATAAATAGCTTTAAAGAGGAGATGCTTCTGCAGCAGCGTGAAGAGCTGACAGCTGATGGAAGCCAGGAAACCGGGTGGGTGTATATTTTAAGAAACTTTTAGAGTCAAAGAGACAGTCTCTTTATGTTCATCGTTCCGCCTCACTGCAGCAGTCACTTGCAACAGCACTACTAGACTTAACCCAAGGAGGTGGGCAGATGGCACATGTACCCACCTGCTGAGTCCGTGTGCTTCCAATTGCAGCAGCTTTGACACTGTGGAGGGGACAGCCCTGCCTGCCCTCCTATCCTTCCCCACTTCTAGACAGGGGCATATGATTTATATGCTGCCATCCTAGGCACTTGCACCACATCATTGTGCTCCCTGCCAAGTGAGTGTTTGACTCGTAGTGAAGTGACCAACCACTGGCTGTAGAGTAAATGGACCAGGGAGTACAGGCACTGGAAATAAACCATTAAGACAGGCCTTGGCTTCTACTCTGCAAACACCATGATGTCAGGAGAACTTCTATAAGCTTAAGGGGACGATCAAGTCCAGTGCTTTACCACATCCATGCTGGTTGTTACTTGTATCTGGAAATACTTTCCACATTCAACTGCTGGCTGACCAGCGTTTAACTACACTTCTACCCCAATATAATGTGGCACAATAGAACCCAAATTCAGATATAACACAGTAAAGCAGCAGGGAGCCCTGGGCCCTTTGAATCACCAGAGCTCTGGCAGCCAGGCTTGGGTGGGGATTTAAAGGGCCCCAGGCTCCCTGCAGCAGCTGGAGCACTGGGCCCTTTAAATCACCACCAGGGAAGTCAGTCCAGTCCTGCACAGCATACTGGCTCTGGCCTGATATGTGGTCTCACCTATAAGGCAGTGAGATTTTTTTGGGCTCCTGAGGACCATGTTATATCAGGGTAGAGGTGTAGTTACAGTAAAACCCTCAGAGTTACAAACAGAGTTATGCACTGACCGGTCAACCACACCCCTCATTTGGAACCAAGTGTACAAAATCAGGCAGGAGGAGAGCCAAAAAGCAAATATAGTGCTGTGTTAAACTACTAAAATAATAACAGGAAAGCAGCATTTCCCTTCTGTATCGTAAAATTTCAAAGCTGTATTAAGTCAATGTTCAGTTGTAAACTTTTGAAAGAACCACCATAATGTTTTGTTCAGAGTTACAGACAACCTCCATTCCCAAGGTGTTTGTAACGGAGGATCTATTGTACTTGAGTTGCGATAGCGTCTCCGGCATTGAGAGCAGGTTCCCAGCGTGCTATTCCCAGCCTCAGAACTTAAAGCCCCAATAGGACAAGACAAGAGGAAGTAGCCCCATTTTACAGACAGGGGACCGAATGAGACAACTTGTGCAGTTATACAGGAGTCTATGGCAGCTGAAGCTAGACCTTCCCAGCCCCAAACCAGCATCTCCAACCACAAGATCCCCTCTCAGCAAGGAGAGCAGCTACCTTCCCGGAGTAGATTTAGGACTGGCAGATGCCAAGAACCTAACCCTATTACTCCAATATAGAGCTGAGTGAAATCTCTCCCCTCCATTATTTCTCAAGCAAAATAACCAAAAACAGATTCAGCAGCACAGACATGTTTGAGAGTTAGTGTTGGCTTTGGCCAGTTTTGTTAGAAGCCTAGAAGTTTGGTAATGTTTTTGGTTGATGTTGATTTTTGTCTGAAGCCTGTTTCAAGATTCCTTTTAATCTGGTCAAAAAAAGTGTTTAATGGCAATTTAAAGAGTGTGGTTTACCTGAAATTAAGGATTTGTTTTATTTATGCCAGCAAGCTGTGTGTGTGTGTGTGAGAGAGATGAGATAGAGATATATCTCTATCTCATCTCTCTCATCTCAACCCCTTTATTCTCTTCCCTACCAAGGAAGCATAAACCTTTTAAGATTCAACTACAACTAGTTTCCTTGGATAGGAAATACATTGGCACTTTGTCATAAGACCTCCATCTGCTTAGGGAGTCAGCTTGGATAAAGAGTTTTATTTCCATGGCTTTGGGTCCTTCCAGGCAAAGAGAGTCTAAAAAAATGAGACCTCAGCTGCAGATGATTAGGTGGTGTGAAAGGCAGCAACACTTTTGAGGGAGCATGGAATAAAGAGTTTAAAGATTAGCAAGGTCTTGAAGGAAGTGACCAGAACACAGGCGAAGCTGTTCATGGGGACAGGTAGCAGCTTAGGGCCAATAGAACCTGGTGCTGCTCTTCACAAGAGCCTAGAAGAGGAGCTCAGCACGGAGGTTGTGACAAATAAGAACTTCAGGAGGAAAGCTAAGTACCAATGCTGCTCAGTCAAGCCTAAACCTCCACTGATAGGCTGCTCTGCAAATGCGCCAGTTCATCAGGAGCACACGGACTATTCTGTTGTACATAGTCATCATACACCCATTACAACAGCACTGCGTGGGCATACCTAGCCTCAGCTCCTGCCACAGACAGCCAGCATCCCATTAGAGAACCTAAGGGCCACAGGTCTGCTCTCCCTTTCCACACACTTCCTGGAAGGCATAGCTTAACAATGGGCACCTCATGAAGGCACTTTCCCCTACAGAGCAAGTTCTCAGGAGGCCCAGGGAGTTTTCCGGTCACATGCTGTCTCCTGAGCCACACCTTCTTCCCTCCCCTGCTCCAGTCTGGATTCAGGCACTCAGCAGGAGCAAGGATTTATTCTCATTCAACTCCAGAGTTTAGAAAGCTTCCTCTACTTCCTGTCATGCACCTTGACATTCCAGGTCCCCTGCCCCACACCATCAAGGGAACTTCCTAAAGCCCAAGAGATGCAGATCCTCCCCTGTATGCCTGAGTTTGTTTACATGCTGCCAGATTCAGAAGTATTCACTACATTCCAACTCATGTTGAGTTAGGGGATCACCGCTGAGAACTTGCCTTCTAGAACATTCGATAAAGGACAAGCCCTGTTCCATTCTACAGAGTTGCCAACTAGATCCTCCCTAATCCAGAATCTTGGCACCTGACATTGCAGCAGTGGATAAAGCAGACTGAACAGAACTGGATATTCAGGCAACATGCTGAGCCTGTACTTTGGAGTCCAAATGTGACTTGAGAAAGCCCTTGAAGGCTTGATCTCAGCTAGTCTTCTGGAAGTAGACTTAAAGTGGGCCACCAGACTCACTGCTAACCACACCATCATCTGGAGATCTGGTTGCTTTCCTCCCCCCCCCCCCCCCCCGTGGGGTGCTCAGAAAGGTAAGGGACACCTTCTGTTAAAACTCATGTTATCCTGGCAAAGGACACTTGCTCTGTGTGGAGAGCCCTGCCGCAAGCCAGCATATTAAATGGAAGAGCAGGTAAACTGAAAGCTTGTTTTAACCCTCTAGTATTGGGGACAAAGTTCACTTCTAGGGGCTGGTCCACACTAACCCCCCAGTTCAAACTAAGATATGCAACTTCAGCTACGTGAATAACGGCAGGCAGGCTCGCTCCCCCGTCGACTCCGTGTACTCCTCTTGTGGAGCAGGAGTACCAGTGAGCACTTCCAGGATCGATTTATTTATTGCATCTTGTCTAGATGCAATAAATCAATCCCAGAAGATCAATTGCTTACCGCCAAACCTGGAGGTAAGTATAGACGTACCCTAGGAATGGTTGGCAAGAATTGCTCATTTAGGTAACAGGCAGAGGCAGCACCCAGTAGTTGGACATCAATCCACTATAGCATTGTCTAGGCTAGGGTTTAAGGTGTGATCATAGAATATCAGGGTTGGAAGGGACCTCAGGAGGTATCTAGTCCAACCCCTGCTCAAAGCAGGATCAATTCACAACTAAATCATCCCAGCCAGGGCTTTGTCAAGCCTGACCTTAAAAACCTCTAAGGAAGGAGATTCCACCACCTCCCTAGGTAACCCATTCCAGTGCTCCAGTGATCTTAGCACAGGGGTAGGCAACCTATGGCATGTGTGCCAAAGGTGGCACATGAGCTGATTTTCAGGGGCACTCACACTCCCTGGGTCCTGGCCACCAGTCTGGGGGCTCTGCATTTTAATTTAAAATTAAGCTTCTTAAACATTTTAAAAGTGTTATTTACAACAATAGTTTAGTTATATAATATAGACTTAGAAAGACCTTCTAAAAAAAATGTATGACTGGCACATGAAACCTTAAATCAGAGTGAATAAGTGAAGACTCGGCACCCCACTTCTGAAAGGTTGCCGACCCCTGTCTTAGCACATTATAATTGACATGTCTTCACCACTGTTTTGAATATGTAGACAAGGCACACAGTAAGATGGTCAAGTTAGAGCCTACATGTCCCCATTGAGCTTGGGTAGTTTCACAAATATATGGAGGATGGTCACAAACACTTAGTCTAGGAACTAGACACCATCCAATCCTGGTGTGGATAAGGCCTGATGGATGGTTAAAGGGAGTAATTCCTTGACACAGATACTGCATCGGCAGTTATACCAGGCCTTTGGAGACTCAACCATTGGTCTTAACTCCCTGCATTTGTAGTGTAAAGGGAAACAGCTGGTCTTGTTTCAGCCATACAAGCCAAGACTTGGTCACTAGTACATGGATACAGACAGATCCTCTTGACATTTGTAGAAACACCAATAGGTCCATCCCAAGGTCAGGCACTCCCAGGAGTGACATGGGCTCTTCCCATGTAAACCCCACCCCCAGTTCCTCTCCCTACCCACCCAAAAAAAACAAACACCACACAACTAAGGGTCACCAGAATATTGGTGGCTTTGCGCTAGGACAGTCATTGCCAGCTGGCCACATGATCAGAGATTTACATGTTACTGTTTCCTGGGAGTACTAAACCTTTGAAGCTAGAGTGGGGGTGCAGAATCAGAATATCAGGGTTGGAAGGGACCTCAGGAGGTCTAGTCCAATCCCCTGCTCAAAGCAGGGCCAATTCCCAACTAAATCATCCCAGCCAGGGCTTTGTCAAGCTGGGCCTTAAAAACCTCCAAGGAAGGAGATTCCACCACCTCCCTAGGTAACCCATTCCAGTGCTTCACCACACTCCTAGTGAAATAGTGTTTCCCCAATATCCAACCTAGACCTTCCCCACTGCAACTTGAGACCATTACTCCTTGTTCTGTCATCTGCCACCACTGAGAACAGCCGAGCGCCATCCTCTTCGGAACCCCCCCCCCCCTTCAGGTAGATGAATGAGGCGAGAAGAAAATCCCAGTTCCCTCAGCCTCTGAAGTGTTCAGGTTACCCATTACAACTAGGCAGACAGTTCCATTAAAAAAGGAGAACGAAACCAGGACCTATTGAAGTGTCCCTCGCCCCTAAAGTTAATCACCACAACTAATGTTTCCACCAAAACCACTGTTGACAAAATGGCATTTTGTTTGAGGAGGAGGGAATGGAACTGTTGACTAGCTCCAGTTGCAGCCTTTCTTTGTTGATTGAAGGATACCTGAATGGGCCACACTTAATCTGTGTGGTACAGCACTTCCCTGTGCTCAGGGGTTCTCAAACCGGGGGTCAGGACCCCTCAGGGGGTCATAAGGTCATTACATGAGGGGTTGCAAGCTGTCAACCTCCACCCCAAACCCTGCTTGCCTCCAGCATTTATAATGGTGTTAAATACATTAAAAAGTGTTTAATTTATTGGGGGGAATTGCAGAGACTTGTGACATGAAAGGGGTCACCAGTAAAAAACATTTGAGCCCCACTGGCCTAGCTGTTTGAAAGGGACTGGGCTGCACTTCCTGTAGCGTTTGGTGCAGGAGGTGGCAAGCCAAATGAAGACTTTGAAGTGCAGCACCTCTCTCAGAAAAGCCATCATGGGGTTACAAGCTTTTATCTCCGCTTCGCTAACAGTGACACAAGTAGGGAGATTTCCTAGCTGCTGGTGCCCCACAAGTCCAGCTGCCTCCCGACTGTCTCACATGCCACCCCTGTGAGTGCAGGTCCAATTACGTTCAGTTCTACATGTGCAAATCCATTGTCTTAACGGGCAGAGTCAGAGCTCATTTTGATCCTGTAGTTAGAATTCTGTCAGTGCTTCAGATAGACCACAACCCAGCTAACGAGGTGTCCTCTCTCCAGGGAAGGAGAAAGTTAGAACTCCCTCAAGGCAATCATTTAGAAACCAGTTTTTTAGGTTGGGGGTTTTTTTTGGTAGCGGCTTTTCAGTTTATTGTGGCCTTTTAAGGGCAGCACTAACTCAGCCAAAGCTGCAGCACACAAGGGGTTAACCAGCCAGCCCCTCATTAAGCGAATTCAAATGAATCTCTGCCTTGTTTTGGATGTCTGCCCTTCTGCAGCTCAATCAAGTTAAATAAGCAATTGGAGCAGGTGAAGGACATGAGCTCCTTGAATCATTAGGAAGGAAAACAAGTGCTGAAGTGCCTTTCCCAGGCAGGTTTAAGATTTCCTTCGCCCTCCTAAGTAAGGCAACAGCAGCTGGATGCAGTGGAATGTATCCCTCAGTCCTCTTTAGAGAGAAAATGCTTATTGAGCAGCTAAACTACAGAGCGGTCAAGAACTAAGCGGCTCTAACCAGAGTGCTTAGTTCTGCTTGTGTGCCATAATGGGGCCCTGATCTGCTTTGCACAGGCCACTAGCTACCAAACAGGGAACCCAAGCCAGCCTCTAGGTAGGTTGCAATTCCCTGGAGGAGGAAGCTAAGAGGGCATATTAGACACATGCTGATCATAGGATATCAGGGTGGGAAGGGACCTCAGGAGGTCATCTAGTCCAATCCCCTGCTCAAAGCAGGGCCAATCCCCCACTAAGTCATCCCAGCCAGAGCTTTGTCAAGCCTGACCTTAAATACCTCTAAGGAAGGAGATTCCACCACCTCCCTAGCGAACCCATTCCAGTGCTTCACCACCCTCCTAGTGGGAAAGTTTTTCCTGATATCCCACCTAAACTTCCCCCACTGCAACTTGAGACCATTACTCCTGATGTAGTTCCAGACTAATCAGGGAGCAGTTCACATATCTTCACACACCACCACCACCCCCCAGCGAGCTTGTCCTCAGGCTAGTCTTACACACTGAACTTCATTCAGGCAAAGATTTCCAACATGAGAGAGGAGAAAAACATTCCCTAGCAATTCTTAGGTTCCAAGACAGGGCTCGATCAGTCTTAATAACTAATATTCCCACCTGCATAGTCTCATTTAAAGGTGAAACCCATACATCTGCAGTTAAGAAGGTAGATCAGATGCCACTGGAACAAACAGGCTAATAAATAACATGCAAGGAATCTTACAGCCACTGCTCAACAAACAGCCCTTTCCCCAGGCCCTCAGCAACTGACAACAGAGACTAAAAGCCACTTCTTACCTGCTCAGCTGCCCTCACAAGGAATAGAAGGATAGCCTCACCCCTAACCCAGGGGCCTGCTTTTATACAATAAGTCTAAGAGGGCCCCACCTCTCTCTTAAAGTGCCAGTGTGCCCCGTTCCATTTGGCTACCACCACCGTCTCCATTGCCTTCCTTCCCCGTTGTGTCTACTTCGAAGGCAAAGACTCTGCTGAACGTAGTGGAGCAGCAGTGTGGCCTAGTGAATAGGGCCGGCACTCGGGAAGCTTGGCTTCCATTCCGGGCCCTGCTGTGTGACCTTGGGTGAGTCACTCTGTGTCTCTGTTTCCCCTCCCACCTTTTGTGTATTTAGATTGTGAGCTCCTCAGGGCAGGGACTGTGTTTTATTGTGTGTGCGTGCAGCGCCTAGCGCAGTAGGCCCTCAAAGTGTAACTGGAATACAAATAATAGTATTGAACCCACGTTTTCATCGGCCCAGGCTGGAGAGACTGGATGCTAGACAGTCCTTCCGGTGGGTAATTAAACGCCAGCTGGGAAATGAGTGGCAGAGGATACCAAGTGATACCGCCACCTCCATCACTTGTTGTTCCTGCTGGGGAGAGATCCAACGCAGGGCTTGCCAATTAGGACTGTCCCCAGCCCGAAAGCAGCAATGTCAGCCAACCAGCTCCGTTCTGCTTCCCCTGCCACCCACCTGAAAGGCAGAGAGAGAGGATCGCTCTCCCTTATTCTGCATTCCCCTGAGGGCATAGGAGGCTTTTCAGCAGGTTGGAGGCAAGCCCAACGTTAGAACTCAGGAGGGGAAGAACACGGGCTTTAGGAAGACAAAGTGGATGCCAGTGCCCCAGACATAAAAGCAAGAAAAGCTGGAGGAGGGGGAAATATTTCTACAGATAAGATGAAATTATTATTGAATTTAATATTATTATAAATACACTTAATTCGATGAACCAGAAAGTTCATACACAAAAATACACCTCTAGATACATGCGTAGGCTAGAAAAATCACATCCGATTTAATTGTAAGGTGCTACCCTGGACTGAAAATTTCCCATCACCACCATTGCTCAGAACTGGAGTTTCTGGACTCCCTCAGGGAACAGATGGGCAGGATCCCCTGGGAGAATAACATGAAGGGCAAAGGGGTCCAGGAGAGCTGGCTGTATTTTAAAGAATCCTTATTGAGGTTGCAGGAACAAACCATCCCGATGTGTAGAAAGAATAGTAAATATGGCAGGCGACCAGCTTGGCTAAACAGTGAAATCCTTGCTGATCTTAAATGCAAAAAAGAGGCTTATAAGAAGTGGAAGATTGGACAAATGACCAGGGAGGAGTATAAAAATATTGCTCAGGCGTGCAGGAGTGAAATCAGGAAGGCCAAATCACACTTGGAGTTGCAGTTAGCAAGAGATGTTAAGAGTAACAAGAAGGGTTTCTTCAGGTATGTTAGCAACAAGAAGAAAATCAAGGAAAGTGTGGGCCCCTTACTGAATGAGGGAGGCAACCTAGTGACAGAGGATGTGGAAAAAGCTAATGTACTCAATGATTTTTTTGCCTCTGTCTTCACGCACAAGGTCAGCTCCCAGATTGCTGCACTGGGCAGTACAGCATGGGGAGAAGGTGACCAACCCTCTGTGGAGAAAGAAGTGGTTCGGGACTATTTAGAAAAACTGGACGTGCACAAGTCCATGGGGCCGGATGCGCTGCATCCGAGGGTGCTAAAAGAGTTGGCGGGTGAGATTGCAGAGCCATTAGCCATTATTTTTGAAAACTCATGGCGATCGGGGGAGGTCCCAGATGACTGGAAAAAGGCTAATGTAGTGCCCATCTTTAAAAAAGGGAAGAAGGAGGATCCGGGGAACTACAGGCCAGTCAGCCTCACCTCAGTCCCTGGAAAAATCATGGAGCAGGTCCTCAAGGAATCAATTATGAAACATTTAGAGGAGAGGAAAGTGATCAGGAACAGTCAGCATGGATTCACGAAGGGGAAGTCATGCCTGACTAACCTAATTGCCTTCTATGATGAGATAACTGGCTCTGTGGATGAGGGGAAAGCAGTGGATGTGTTATTTCTTGACTTTAGCAAAGCTTTTGATACGGTCTCCCACAGTATTCTTGCCACCAAGTTAAAGAAGTATGGGCTGGATGAATGGACTGTAAGGTGGATAGAAAGCTGGCTAGATCGTCGGGCTCAACGGGTAGTGATCAATGGCTCCATGTCTAGTTGGCAGCCGGTTTCAAGTGGAGTGCCCCAAGGGTCGGTCCTGGGGCCGGTTTTGTTTAATATCTTTATTAATGATCTGGAGGATGGTGTGGACTGCACTCTCAGCAAGTTTGCAGATGACACTAAACTAGGAGGCGTGGTAGATACACTAGAGGGTAGGGATCGGATACAGAGGGACCTAGACAAATTAGAGGATTGGGCAGAAAAAAACCTGATGAGGTTCAACAAGGACAAGTGCAGAGTCCTGCACTTAGGACGGAAGAATCCCATGCACTGCTACAGACTAGGGACCGAATGGCTAGGTAGCAGTTCTGCTGAAAAGGACCTAGGGGTCACAGTGGACGAGAAGCTGGATATGAGTCAACAGTGTGCTCTTGTTGCCAAGAAGGCTAACGGCATTTTGGGCTGTATAAGTAGGGGCATTGCCAGCAGATCGAGGAACGTGATCGTTCCCCTTTATTCGACATTGGTGATGCCTCATCTGGAATACTGTGTCCAGTTTTGGTCCCCACACTACAAGAAGGATGTGGAAAAATTGGAAAGAGTCCAGCGGAGGGCAACAAAAATGATTAGGGGTCTGGAGCACATGACTTATGAGGAGAGGCTGAGAGAACTGGGATTGTTTAGTCTCCAGAAGAGAAGAATGAGGGGGGATTTGATAGCAGCCTTCAACTACCTGAAGGGGGGTTCCAAAGAGGATGGAGCTCGGCTGTTCTCAGTGGTGGCAGATGACAGAACAAGGAGCAATGGTCTCAAGTTGCAGTGGGGGAGGTCCAGGTTGGATATCAGGAAAAACTATTTCACTAGGAGGGTGGTGAAACACTGGAATGCGTTACCTAGGGAGGTGGTGGAGTCTCCTTCCTTGGAGGTTTTTAAGGCCCGGCTTGACAAAGCCCTGGCTGGGATGATTTAGCTGGGAATTGGTCCTGCTTTGAGCAGGGGGTTGGACTAGATGACCTCTTGAGGTCCCTTCCAACTCTGATATTCTATGATTCTATGATTCTATGATTCTCAGCTGCACTGCGCACTAGCAGGAACCCCATGCAGTCTCCTTCACAGCTAGCCCCGGCTAGAGGGTGCTGCCGTGGCCTACTACCGCAGAAACAAAGGTCTCTGGGAATGAAGGAGCAGCGCAAAGTCCAGCCGGCCCCGGAGCTAATGAGCTGCTTTGACAATGGACTCGCAGATGCCCTTAACTTAGCGTGAGGTTGTTGACTTGGCCAGTTAGTAAAAATCCAGCAGCATCACTTCCAGCTTCGCTGACTTGAGCATAGCGAGGTGGCGCTCCTCCAGGCCCTTATCTCTGCCAGCTGGTAGCAGAGACAATGGGCCCCCAAGAGGAATTCACGGGCGTTATCGCTACTCGTGGGAATTACTAGTAACAAAATTCGGTGGAGGATAGTCTCTCAAAGAAGGTGCTGGGACCCCCATTACTCAAGATGGACAAGGCACTGAAGAAGATACTGTATGAAATAACCCTCTGCTGGTTCAAGGGAGGCATAAGGGGAATGAACAGGTCGTTTTATCTATAACTGCAGTGACAGTACAAAAATCAACGAGCAGGGCTACTGGTGAGCGACAATTGCTTCTGCCCTCTAGTGGTGGAGCGTGGTGTTCCTACCGCACTGTGACGCTCTGTACCTCGGGGGAATACCCTACACCCCCATGTTCATCTTTATGAAACGATTGTGTGGTGTCCAATGCAAAGTTTGTCATGTCGGGTGTCTTCAGAAGGCTCATGATGCACTGAATATGGTTGTTATAGTGATATTATAGTAATTGTTAGAGTAATGTTATAGTAAGGTTATAGGTTATAATTTCGTGTATATAGTTATGAGGCTGAAAATGTATCCTCATGGCTTAAAGCAAGCCCAGGCAAAAACTCTCCAAGAACAGAGAGGCAGTTCACACCTCATCAGGGCAGGGATGGGACAAACCCAGCCCAGCCTCACAGGAACAAAGGACGTTGGCCTAGGCAACAACAAAAGGATCTGTTAGACCAGTGGTTCTCAAACTTTTGTACTGGTGACCCCTTTCACGTAGCAAGCCTCTGATTGAGACCCCCCCCTTATAAATTAAAAACACTATTTTATCTATTTAATGCCATTATAAATGCTGGAGGCAAAACAGGGTTTGGGGTGGAGGCTGACATCTCGCGACCCCCCCATGTAATGTCCTTGAGAGCCCCTGAGGGGTCCTGACCCCCAGTTTGAGAACCCCTGTGTTAGAGTCTCAAGTGAGTCACCCCCCCTTCCTTTGGTCAGTTTGGAACTGTGATGAGGTAATGCTCACCTGACTCTGAAGGGAGTGGGGCAAAGCCAAGAGGGAAGAAAGGACATGATAAAAGGGAGAGATGTTTGCCAGGCTCTTCCTCTCTCTTCCACCTACCTCTACAGACACCACCACCAAGCAACTGAAGCGCTGATCAAAGGGGAGAGCCTTTTTTTCACACCCCAACATACGAGAGCTGTGTTAACCTAATTTTTTTAAGTGTAGACCAAGGGCCAAACTTAAGAGCCTGAACCTCTACCATGCTGCACCTTATCTAGTCATTTATGCTGGTGCAAAGTGGGTGTAAAAGGCTCTTCTGATGTGGTAGTGCTCTGCACCCCCTTTGCCCCAGTGTGAATGATTGGAGTAAATTCACTGGTGTAAACACAGAAGGTGCAGCATGAGGGTGAATCTAAGCCCTGAACTTCACCTCCAATGAGGCTGCAAAGAAAACTCCATGGCTGTGATGCCCAGTGAGTCTGCAGCCAGACAGGCTAGAAAACTAGCACTGAGCAGTGTGAACGGCCCCAACTCAACTCAAGGATGTATATTAATCCTGAAGCCTAGCGCTGATCAGTTAAACATCAACACTGGTAACTAGTTCACGGCAGTCGCTTTTAGCTTGGGATCATGAGAGACGTGTCACCGCACGTATCCCTTTCATTCTGAGCCCGAGCCCCCGCCTCTTCTGACCTCTGAGGAACACAGGGAGAGATTTCAATTCTACTTTCACACATGACAGCGCAAAATGCTTATCTTTATATATTTTTATTCATGTATTTGCATGTATGCAACTGCTAAGAAGGGCAGCTATCCAAACGATCTAGCCACTGCTGGCACAACTTAAATGTGCAGCTCAAAAACCCTAATAAGGATCATTATTTGTGATACAACAGCATCAGACACTCCAACTGAGAATGGGTCTGCTTTGTGCTTGGGGCTGCACATAGTAAAAGACAGTCATAGAATCTCAGGGTTGGAAGGGACCTCAGGAGGTACCTAGACCAACCCCCTGCTCAAAGCAGGGCCAATCCCCAGACAGATTTTTGCCCCAGATCCCTAAACAGCCCCCCTCAAGGATTGAACTTGTGACCCTGGGTTTAGCAGGCCAATGCTCAAACCACTGAGCTATCCCTCCCCCATCCCCTGAAGAGTTTGCAATCTGTTTAGACAGAGACAGGGGAAACAGAAGCAAATGGATGTGAAGTGATTGTCTAGTTACACAGAGCAGGGGGGGTAGCAGTGCCTAGGTTAGAACTCATGTTCATTGGAGTCCTTATCATAGGATCATAGCAGCGTAAGGCCTGGTCCACATTTCAGAGTTAAGTATCGGGGGGTAGCCGTGTTAGTCTGTATCTACAAAAACAACAAGGAGTCTGGTGGCACCTTAAAGACTGACAGATTTATTTGGGCATAAGCTTTCGTGGGTAAAAACCGCACTTCTTCGGATGCACGAAAGCTTATTTCAGAGTTAGGGCAACCTAACGCCGTAAGTGCCCACATTAGACTGTTGCTCCCACCGATGTAAGTCGCCCACTCCACCGACCTAATAACTCCACCTCTACCAACAGAAGGGGCCTAATGCGGACATGAAAAACCACAGTCATTACTGTGGTGGCTGTCCATCAACCTAACTGAGGGCAACTTAATTTTGTAGTATAGACATGCCCTAGGACTGGAAGAGAGCTCAATAGTTCATCTAGTCCAGTCCCCTGCACTCAAGGCAGGCCTAAGTAACAGCTAGACTGTCCAATGCCCCATCCACTGCCGAAAGCAGCAGCACTTTACCAAGCACTCAAAGCCACTAGAGGAAGTCATGAAACGCAAGTGCTTCCTTCCACGAATGCTCCCCCCGCTGGCACAAGCTAAGGCCTGGTGTGCAGGTGGAGGGACGTGGCTTTGCCCGCGCTCATAAGGAAGTCGGTAACCTTATTTAAAAGTCACTTTTGCTCATAATTGGAGGCACTTACCCCCTCAGATACATCATTCGCCTCGCACCAGTTTTATTACTAGTAATAACTCTCGTAAATTCCTCAACAGATGGAAATTTTATTTGCCTAATCATTGCCGTTTGACTTACTGTGGAGCTGCATACGGCGGCTCAGGGCAGAAATGTTCCGGCAGAGGTGATGGCTGTGGGGGAGCCGGGAACGTGGCATTTATTGCCAAGGCCACCTTGAAGATTTGTGGATTGGGGAGGCGGCTCCATAAAGTTGCTCCTTTTGCATTCCCTCCCCCAGCAACAGCAACCATTCAAATTATTATGTGCAGTTGGCTGAAGAACTGCCTAGGAGAGCCTAGGAGACAGCTCTGCTCTCTGTTTAATGCACTGCAGTGCTTGGTTGGGTTAACACCGGGTGTACGTTTCCTGTAGGTTGCCCAGGGGATAGCCCATGGGCCCTATTGAAATGGCACGTCGTGGTGTCTTAGGTTCCTCTCGGGTGTGTCTCTCCCCAGACAACGCTGGGGTGCTCTGCCATTAGCAATGGTCTTAGAAGAGCTCTCGCCGCTGCTCCATGCTAGAGGTAAGGTGGCATCTTGAGCAGAGCTGGGCAAATCACAGATTTTTTCAAACCCCCGAATCAAAGTGTTTTGACCTTTGGGGAATTTCTGGGCAGTTGGGGGGTTGTGGTTTTGTTTTGATGGGAACTGCTGAGGGAAATGGACACACATTCGCGGCACGTTTTCATGTCACCGAAGCTGCATTTTTCACCAAAATAAACACTTGGGCTGAAAAATGTTGCCCAGCTCTGATCTTGAGGTCTATTGACTGGCCAAAGATGTAGGCTATATGGGGGTATTATTCTGCCTTCCAAGAAGGGGATCAGGCACTGCCTGCCTGACCCCTCTGCAAACCCCACCAGCTAGGCCTGGAGAAATGAGGCACTTATACAGCAAGCTCGTTAGACGCTTGTCCACCTTTCAATAGGGGAGTGGTCCCATAGACTCCACAAGGGGGACTTTACACTGCCTCCGGCATTTAGATTGCTGGGTCTAACTCCTCTGGGGCAACTTTGGGAATCTCTACCTAAATCCCCGGCAATACAGCCCTGCCTCAGTTCCAGTTCTTGGCATGTTGGGAAGTTCCTAAGAGTTTCCAGAGTCACCATCCAAGGAGGTCCCTTTCCATGGGGGCAGCTCTCTTCTAGGGACCTTCCCTCCCTGTCTCCCCAGCTCCCCTCTGTGCACAGTGGGAGGTTCAGTTATTGCTGTGCACAGATGTTGACAGCGGCACCACTGATTCTTGGCACAGATCCCTTATTGCCATGACATCACGGAGCTGCTACATTTTCAGTAAAGTGGGGCCTACTTCCATGAATATCCCATGGGATTTTAGGGGCCAGGCAATGCACGGGGTTGGGCCCTTGGGTTTTGCACATAAGGGTTACGTTTCCAGCCTCTCTCAAAGCACCGTGCCGGAGCGGGTAGCCTCGTTACGGCATATCTGGGGATCTGGTGTCTTTATCCCAGCGTGCCGGCTCCAGGAGCATATTCATATTCTGGAAGCCATCTGCTGCCATGGAGGAGACCTCTCCTGCTGGGCTCACCTGGATGGATGGTTTGTGCCCTGCTCAAGCAGAGAGAGAAAGAACGGCTTGGTTTCTCGGCCCGTAAGATTGGTGCCGGGGAAGGGCACAGGGGGGCAGATACAGAGATGGACAGCTCATTATACTGTTTCAGGTAGCGTTCCTTTTTTCTCTCTCTTTCTCTCCCCCACTTCTCTATTCTTCCTTTCTCCTTTCCCCACTCTCCCTTTTCTTTTCTCGGTCTCTTTTTTTCTCTCCTGTCTTTGTCTCTCATCCACAGTCTCTCCTCCTTTATTCGCATCTGTTCAGGCAGTAGGTGGTCATTGCCTGCACACCAGCGTAAGCGATGATGATTTGCACCAACTGGAGGATCAGGTCCATATAGTGCAAAACTCAACACATTTATATATATTCTACAGTTGCCCACCTGTTAAGCAGGAAAATCTGTGACATTAATATTGCATCTTCTTCAACCTACTCAAAGAGCAAATGAAACGGTGGCACATCATCTCTGGGCGAAGTTCTTTCATGTTTAAATTACATTTTTGTGATATTTCCCCTGTTTATTGACCATTTATAGAGGTGGGAGAAAGTTTCAAATTTCCATGACATTTCAAAAAATGATAAACAACCTCTCCTGCTATCCCCCCCCCACCACCACCACAAAAACAAAACATAAGAGCAGCCATACTTGGTCAGACCAATGGTCCATCTAGCCCAGTATCCTGTCTACCAACAGTGGCCAAGGCCAGGTGCCCCAGAGGGAATGAACAGAACAGGGAATCATCAAGTGATCCATCCCCTGTCGCCCATTCCCAGCTTCTGGCAAACAAAACAACAACAAGAACACCACCCCACCCAGGTGGTGGGGGAGGGGATGGTGAGAGATTTTGACATTTTATGCAATTTTTCCCCCCAACTAGCTCTACATCAAGGGTGGCCAACCTGAGCCTGAGAAGAAGCCAGAATTTACCAATGGACATTGCCAAAGAGTCACAGTAATACGTCAGCAGCCCCACATCAGTTCCCCCCCTCCCAGTGCCTCCCACCCACCAGCAGCCCCGCCAATCAGCACCTCCCCCTCCCACCCCGCACCTCCTGATCAGCTGTTTCATGGCGTGCAGGAGGCTCTGGTGGGGAGGTGGAGGAGCGAGGGCACGGCAGGCTCAGGGGAGAGGGCGGGAAGGGATGGAGTGGGGGCAGGGCCTGTGACAGAGCCAGGGGTTCAGCAGTGAGCACCCCCGGCACATGGGAAATTTGGCGCCTGTAGCTCTAGCCCCGGAGTCAGTGCCTAGACAAGGAGCGCCTATGAATTCCTGAAGAGCTGCATGTGGTTCCGGAGCCACAGGTCGGCCACCCCTGCTCCACATGTTCCGAAGCAGGTAGCCCCAGACCTATTGCCACCTGCTGACCTCCAGAAACCTGTTTGTACTTGACTAATGGCATCAGCAGAGGACGATGAGTCCAGAGAGCAGATGAAATGTCCAATGTGCAACATCTTAGAGGTATCCCAGGTAGGCTAAATTGAAATAGCATCGCACCAGTCAAATTGTATCCAATGTAATTGCTGCCCCTATGAGGGCCAAGAACTGCAAATCCTCAGGGCATGCTGAGGGAGGTCTGGCACGTAGAGTGAAGGATGGGAAGCAGACTATGAGGAAGCCACAGTAGAGAAACTACAGCTCCCAGCATCCCATGAGGCTTTGTGGTTCTTAGTGCCAAACAGTAATCACTTGGCTGGATTCTGATTTCAGCTACCCCAGCGTGTTGTTGGAGTAATACAATAATGCCAACGGAGCTCTTCCAGATTTAACCTGAGGTGAGATCCACATTGATCCCTTTAGAATCCTTCTCACAACGGGGAAATATTATAAATTATGGATGTCACCATTTTTTCAACCCGTTTAATCAATTTTTCATGAGTGTTTTTTGAAGACAGAGCATGTTATTGAAGCAGCTGATAAGTAGTGTGCACTTAACCTGTTTTACTATATATGCAATGAGGCAGATCCTTAGCTGGTGTGTATCCGCATTCGTAAATTGACTTCAGCGAAGCTACACTGGCTTACAGGAGCTTTAGACAATGGTTTTGTACTGGACCCTGTTCTGCTCTCCGTTGCAGTGGTGTGACTCTGGAGTCACTCCACTGGAGTCACAAAGTTTCTCCAGATTTACACCAGTGTCAGTGAGATCCACACCTACTTTGCTATTTAGTTCTTTGCGGGGGGAGGAAGCAAACTTTAGGGAAAAGTCTGCAATCAGTTGTGCACTGCGTGGGGAGTTTTATACAGAGCCGTTTGACTTCTGCATGTATTTCTAAATTCTTGGGCCTGACTCTTCACCTCCCGGCACCTTGCACAGTCAGTTACACCAGCGCAAACTGCTCCCCTTCTAACCTTGGTGCTGCAGAAGTTACTGACCCATGGAGTGAGCTGGAGAGGGGGATTGAGGGGCGCTGGACCAGACAGAGCTGGAGGTTTTTGCCCTCAGAGCCGGCTTCAGGCACCAGCTTACCAAGCAGGTGCTTGGGGCGGCCACACCAGAGAGGGGCGGCACCTCCGGCTCTTCGGCGGCAATTCGGCTGGCAGTGGGTCCCTCACTCCCGCTCGGAGCGAAGGACCTCCTGCCGAAGTGCCGCAGATTGCGATCAAGGCTTTTTTGTTTGTTTGTTGTTTTGCGGTGGGTGGGGGGGGGGCTGCTTGGGGCGGCAAAAACCCTGGAGCCGGCCCTGTTCACCCTGCAGCCAACGTGAGGAAGCAGAATGCCTCCAAGAGAGCTGTGCGGAGCAGCCACGGCTGCATGCTTGAGAAGGCTGAAGGGGGACAGAAGAGGAAGGAAGGCCCAGGGGTTCAGGTACCAGCCTCCAATTCAGAGATCTGGGTACAATACCCTGCTCGGCCCTGGCTTAGCCTTTCTCCGTCTCAGTCTGTGATCGATACAGAGGGGACATCGCACTTCCCTATCACACAGGGGCGTTATGAGAATAAATACATTCAAGAGTCTCTAGTGCTGAGGCCTGTAAGGGGCACAGGTCGCCCCAGACCTACTCCCATGTCCAGGAGGCGATGGGGGAATAGGACGCTTGGTGGGGCAGCTGCTCCCCCTCAGGCAGCATGGCTACTGAGAATCGAACTGGTCCATACAACGGAAGGCACCAGCATCCTGTGGATCTACCAGCAGATGTGGCCTTCCCCATTTGCGAGGTGCTTTGCTGCTGCTTGTGGGTGAGCCGAGCCTGTGTCACAGTTCACGGCAACTGCCCCATCCCCCCTCTCTGTGTCCAGCAGGGCCGCCCATTCTTGGCTCCAGGCTCCTCAGCCGTCGCCTCTCCAGAGTGTGGAGACGCGTGTCGTTCTCTCCCTGTGGAACGGGGTATCTCCAGTCTGCACAGTCCCTGCCTTCCCAAGCAAAAGACACAGGGCCTATGCAGCCTCCTCCACGTCTCTCCTCCAAGGTGTTACATGGGATAGTTGCTCCCAGGTTTAAGTTACCACCCAGCTCTTCCCAAGCAAGCACCTTTATTCTTAAGGTAAAAGCACTACAGAGAAAACCCATTAAAACAATACAAGAACCTGCACGTGTGCTAACAGGCTGACCAGAGATCTCACACCCCCCAACTCCAACGAGGGCCCCAGCTGGTGTTTAGTCCTTCAGATCCCAGCTGGGGTTTCTCCCGGGGTCACAAGTTCATCACAGCTTCAGCTCAGAACAAGCACCCAAGTTCTTGTGGGGCTTCAGTGGGCTCAAGACCTTCCACCCCTTCCCTAAGGATGGGGCCCACCTTGGAGCAGAGGTCTGGTCCATTTGCTGGATCAGAAAGCAGGCCCTGAGTCAGTTTGAATGCAGGCTGTTTAACCCAAATCCCTCTTTGTCCTGTTGGGCCCTGCAGAATCCAGTCTGAACCAGAATAAGCAAGCATCTCTCCAGGAGCTGGTAGCTCTCCGGAGGTGTTACAACCTGAGTACATTTGCCTAACCCGTCCCAACTATTCTTAGCTCCTGGAGGGCTGTGGTCCCCCTCTCCCCTGAGATTACATGCAATCCCTCAATAGTACATACACATTTGCATTTTTAATATAAGGAACTCCCAAAACACTTACACTTAACTCAGGAAGGTTTGTCCAGGATATTGCAGGAGATTAAAAACAGGGTGTGACAGGTTCACAATCTCCTTCCTAGCCCCAGGGAGGGGGCATCACTCCATGTGATGCATGCTGGGAACGTACCGCCCGACCGTCGCGGGTGTGTGGCTTTCTGCTATTTTCTCCATCAGTGGCTCAGGCAGATTTTGTCTCTGAGTCTTTCTCGGCTTGTTGTTGCATTTAATTATTTTTTTAAAGAGCCAAATTAGATTAATCCATCTCTAAATTAATTTATGGGTTGGCAGCTTCTAGGGACAAGGGGAAACAAACGAGGGCTCATGGCTTAGTTTGTCTCCTTTGGTAATGTGTGTGTGTGTTATGTGGGTATATTTGTGTGCATTATGTATGAAGGCATCTTTCTGCATGTGTGTTTATCATATGTAAGCCTACATTTTAGTCACGGGTATTTTTAGTAAAAGTCATGGACCGGTCACGGGCAGTAAACAAAAATTCACAGCCTGTGACCGGTCGATGACTTTTACTATATATCCCTAACTAAAACTTGCGGGGGGGTCTGGGGGTGGTGGTCTGGGGTCGCCATGGGTTCTGGGGGCGGTGGCCCAGGACCCCCGCTGGTGCTGGGGGAGGAGGGGCTGGCAAGCAACGGCACCCAGCCAAGTACCCCTGCTAGTGCTGTGAGGGGGACGGTTGGCATAGCTGGCAGGCTCCCTACCCGGCTCTGTGTGTCCCTGCAGCTCCTAGGCGGCGGAGGGGCCAGGGGGCTCCACGCACTGCTCCTGCCACGAGCGCTGGCTACGCAGCTCCCATTGGCCAGGAACTGCAGCCAATGGAAGCTGCGGGGATGGGGCCTGCAGGTGTGGGCAGCACACAGGGCCCCCTGACTCCTCCACCTAGGAGCAGCAGGGCCATGCCAGTGGGAGCCAGGGAGTCCCCCACCCCGAGGTAAGCATCCCCCCGCACCCTACAACTCCCTGCCCCTAGCCTTGAGCCCCCTCCCATACACCCAAAGTGCTGCTGCTGACCCAGGGGCTGCCTGGCTCAGGCATTTCCCATTTCAGTCAGTCAGCGGCAGATCTCACAGGCTCTAAATTCTGTGCTGACCCGTCACCTGGGATTGCAGAGGGTGTAAAATCAGCACAGGATTTGACCCTATTCACTGCAGTGATGCCAGGCCGGGCATTAAATGGGCAAAGGTGTGTCGAAGGGAGCACAAACTGGTGTACCTAACACCCTGTGGGTCCTATCCTCAGCCCCGGTCTGGCCACTTTACACCACTCCGGTGGCACAAAGCAGCTTCCCCGTCCCACATTATTACTGTTACGTGTATTACGGTAGCACCCAGGGCCCCATACGAGATCAGCTCCCCTTGCGCTAGGCGCTGTACAAACGCATAGGGAGCGACAGTCCCTGCCTTGAAGAGCTTATCGTCTAAATAGACAAGGCAGACACAGGCAAAGTGACTTATCCAAGGTCACACAGCAGGTCAGTGGCAGAGCTGGGAATGAACCTAGGTCTTTCTGAGTCCCCATCCAGCGCACCAGCCACTAAGATCACACTGCCTGCCTGGGAGAGATCCCCCAACGTAGCCTCATGTGGCATAAAGTGGACCGAGGGATTCCTATGCTTCCTTTCCTACAGGGCCGAATAGAGAGGATGCTCCTAGGTGAAGGCAAGTAACTGCTATCTGCTGGCACAGCCGGGTGTGTATGTAAGGATCCATTCTGTGCCAAGTTCATTTCACAAACCGGCTTTTCACTTTTATTTGCATTACCAACGAGCCTGACGACCGGGTTCTATACTTCCCTGTCCTGCCGCTGGTGAGCAGAGAAGCCGTGCGCCATCATAGGCACCAGTACAGAGAGGCAACTTCGCCACAGATGAGGAATTTAATTTGTTCTCTGAGTAGGGCTTTATGTATTTGTTTGAGGTTTACAGTAAGCGGGCGGCTCCTTGTCTAATCTGCTTTCGTTCCCCCGATGCTTGCCTCCGAGGGGCGGCAGGACGCCAGCGAGGCCGGTGGCGGGGGATGGCAGGCTCTCTCTCGCTGCATGGGTACACACGCTTGGCTTGGCACACCCTGGTAACTGTAGCCGGATAATAAACGCTGCGCTGGGAGCAGGCTGGGAGTGATTAAGAACAGGCCATCCCCCCTTGTCGAGCGAGGATTCGCGTAATCCGCCTTTATGGTGAAAGATGGGCTCGTTTTCGGGTTAACGCTCCAGCAAACTGGCCATTGTGCTGTGAAATGACAGGTTTTAAAGGTCTTGCGTCGGTGGTAAACAACTGTTGCCGGCGGCTTATCGCAGGGTTTGCTTCTCGCAGTGGGGAGAGAGCGGCAGGAGCAGCAGTGGATTATGAGCCTCTCTTTGACCCAAACCAAGCCACACAAAAACAACACGCGCCAGCGCTTTTGGCAATTCGATTTCCCAGCGGGGGCTGAGAGTCGGCGATTTCCTCACAGCTGGGGCAGGCGAACGGTGCCGGGCAAGCAGAAGCCATGCTAACAGGCTGAGATCAGGGCCCTCGGTCTGTTTGTGTCAGCAAACCCCATTACCATGGCCGGCGTGTAAATCGGACAGTTGTGTGCACAGACTGCTCGGGGTGTGGCTGCCCCGCTGGCGTGCACACTCACAGTCATTTGCAAGAAGAAAACAGGACATCCCCAAGCACATGGACTCTGTCACTCACACAGCCAGGGATTGGAGGGATTTAAGGTATGAAGATGGGCACTGGTTTTTTTTAAGTCTCTGGGTGGTGGGAGCTGGGGATGGTGCTGGACAGAAGCTCTTCAATGAAAGGGATTGAGGGAGGTATTCATCCCCATGCACACAGAACGCCTGTACACCATGGAATTCCTCTTAGATTTAAGTAGGACGTAAGTGGTTCATAGACCTCGGGCTGTCCATTGCTCGTAACAAATCTCCACCAGTTCTTGTGCTAGATAATTTCCAAGTTGAATCATTCTATTCTGCCTCTAAGTCCCCCAGGCAGTGTCAGCTGGGTGTTATGGGCTAGATCCTCCGCTGGTGTAACTGTTAACATTACTGGTGTAATTTATGCCAGTGGAGCATCTGGCCCATTGTATCCTATCTCCTGTCCTGGACAAAGGTGTGGAGTAATTGCTGCGGGCCGTTAAACCGCTTTCATCTCTGAGGTGGCTGCATCTCATTGGCAGGCGAAGTGATTCCTTGGTAAGGCTCCCTCTCCTTTAGCCAAGGGACGATGTGAAGTTGCTATCCTCCAACACAGAACAAGGAACTCTGTTCGAATAAGGACAACAGATGACAACTCTAGCAGAACATCGGCACGTAGTGACGGCGGGTCAGTGTTGGCTCACAAAGGGCGCAACCTACAGAGCCACGTCCCCCTCTTCTAACAGCAGCCTGGGTCTTCTGCTAATTATGATTAATTATTGTTACGCTAGCCCACTAGCCCCTAAAAGCAGGACAGAAATGGAGAGGACCAGCACATCCACGGAGGACAGAGCTGAGGAGCAAGCCAGGCGTTGGACAAGAACCCTCGGGGCAAGAGGCAAAGAGGTAGGCCACGGCTAACATGGAAACGCACAACGGAAGCAGAACTGAAAGCTCTCAAAATGACCCTGCAGCGGAGGAAGGCAGTAGTGAAGGCCCTGTTTTCTGCATGGCATAGACAAGCATGAGAGTGAGCAGGAGCGGTCCCAGCTGAGATCAGGGCCCCCTTGCGGTAGGCGCCGTGCAAACACAGAGGGTGCATCTACACAGTAGTCAGAGGTGTGATGGCACCACATGTCCCTAGCTTTGAGCTAGCGCAGGCAACAGCCGCTTGAGTAGGTGCCCAGGCCCACAGCGCTTGTTACTTGAGCTGGTGTGGATCTAATACAGCTGCAAGCGCCGCAATCACACCTACCAATAGACCCATAGTTAATGTGGAGATATACCTATCTCATAGAGCTGGATGGACCTTAAAAGGTCAAGTCCAGTCCCCTGCCTCCACAGCAGGACCAAGTACCCTCCCTGACAGATTCCCCCCCCCCGCTCTCTAAATGGCCCCCTTAAGGATTGAACTCACAACCCTGGGTTTAGCAGGCCAATGCTCAAACCACTGAGCTATCCCTCCCCCAACTTACAGATGGTCCCCACCCCCAAGCACTTACAGTCTGGGGGAGGCGGAAGAGAGACGCACAATGAGATGATGACATGACTTGCCCAAAGCTCTTTTCCCAGCACTGACCATCAGCCCCTCTTGCTTCTGTCACAAAATCACAGCCCAAGGGGGACTGACTTCCAGGGCTGCAAGGAGCAGGTGACTGTCAAAGACATTGTAAAGCCCTGCCAGAACCTCAGCTGGGGTAAATCAGCATAGCCCTACTAACGTCAATGGCACGACGTTGCCTTGCGCTAGCTAGGGCTCTGGCCCCTTGTTCCCAGGATTGCTTGGGGATCATTAATGCCACGCGCACAAGCCGTCCTCTGCAGGACGGGGGGGAATCTCCTTGTTCCCACAGATTGACTTCTTTCTGCCTTTCCCCAGGGCCACCCAGAGGATTCAGGGGGCCTGGGGCAAAGCAATTTTGGGGGCCCCTTCCATAAAAAAAAGTTGCAATACCCTAGAATACTATATTCTTGTGGGGGCCCCTGTGGGGCCTGGGTATATTGCCCCATTTGCAGCCCCCACCCCACCCCCGGGCGGCCCTGCATTTCCCACCTGACAGAAAACCTCTTACCCAGCCATGAGATGAGAAACAGGCTGGGAAGTTCATCGCTTCCGACGGAGACGTTCCATAGGCCGAACTCCTCCCTGGGGGAACTCAGCTGAGGTCAAAGGATCGTGTGAAACAGCTATGGGGGAGGGGTGCGCCAGGCACTTGGGTTCACTAGTGCCCAGCAGCCATTCAGGGGTGGGGGCAGTCAGTGTGAATTAAATGCAGCTCAGGCCAGCTTCAGCGTACTCCTTTGGCCCTTTTGCACCATCTAGACGGGCACCAAGGGACTGGGAGGTAAAAGCTAAGCACCTTCAGGAGGACCCCCAGCACAGAGGTCATGCCGGGTGCATTCTAGGGTGGTCACGAGGAGGCAGGGGGTGGATCAGGGTGCCTGGCTGGAAGGGTCATGCGCCCTGGCAGTTCTCTGAAGGTGTGAGCCCCACGGGGGCTGTGATTACAGGGCATGCAAACACTGTCCAAGCCCCCACCAAACCCTAAAATGAGTGCAGGACTGCCTTTGCTCGCTGGGCTCTAGAAGCCAGATAGCTATGGGGCGGGTGCAGGCACAAAAGGCGGCATGGAAAATGCAAACAGGGGCATGCTCCTGCCACATGCTTCCCTGTATGTGGCAGTATAACCTCACCTGCATCCCAGGTGTCTGAGGCAAACTACCCCTCCCCGAACTTTCACAGCTACATTGCACTCCGAGCTGTGCAAAGCCGAGTGTCCCAGCACCGTACGCTCCTCCCACGTGCTGCCAGCTCTCTGAGCCCACCGGGCTGGGTCTGCTAACCCCGGGCTTTTCAAATATGCAGAGGGCAATAAATAACGCACCAGCGGCATATGATAACCAAAAAGTTCCAAACAGGAGCCTGTGAGCTGCCCCTGGATGACACGGATGGCATTTGAGATCATCGCCCATGACAGATTCGGTGCGACAGCCACATTGCCCTGTCTGTTCACCCAGGCAGAGGTCAGCAAACTGTCAGCAGAGGCTGCAAAAGGGAGCAACTGCCTGGCTAATTAATCGTAGAAATCCAAACAGTAAATAGGTCAACCGAGGGCTTCACCGGATCCTCCTCTGGAAGACTGCTCCACAGTGGGAACCCCTCCCCAGGGAATGGGGCTTTGAATTGTGAGCATATGATGGGAAGGCTTTCCCAGCGAGAAAGGCTTTGCAATGTTTCCTAAGGATGGTCAGGCTCTGGGTTCACCCAAGCCACAGCTGGATCCCCTCACCAGGGAAGGGTTTACCCTCAGCTCTCACACGCTCCCATCCGGGGCGTTGTGATCTGCATTGTCCTGGAGGAGAAGCCCTGTCCTGAGGCCATGTCTACACTGGAAATGCTACACTGGCCCAGCCGCAGCTACGCCTCTATAGCGTCGGCGCTTGCTGCCACCAAGTTAAAGAGTTTTTTTCTTCACTGTAGTAAATCCACCCCCTCAAGAGGCGGTAGCTAGGTCGACCAAAGTTTGTGTGTAGACCAGGCCTCGTTCCCCATTGCCTTGCACTTTGTGGGACCACTGGCAGCCGGCAGTGCGTATAAAGCGTTGGGACTCAAGATTTCTCCTCTGACAATATCTGCAAACTTGGCAACCACCCCTGGTGGGACCCAGTGCCACAACTGCACCTCTGACACCCACTTCGCGCTGGTATACATCACTGCACAAGGTGCAGGGCAGTGGTCAGGCCCCTGCCCCTCCCTGAATTCCAACCAGTCACTTTGTAAATGGCTGCCTAGGAACGTCCATAAGAGTTGCTATGCGTGTGTGTCTACAATACATTGATTTTCCCGATCTAGTTTTCTTCCCTGAAGTAGAGGAAGGAAGAAAGAAATGCCTCTCTCTATCCGAGAGAGGTTAGAGACATTCACATTCAGGAGAAAACATACTTAAAACAATTTTTTTTTTTTTTTTTTGGTTAAATTGCCATCTCTGAGTTCCTCTCTCTCTTACATTGGAAGCTGAGCACGACAATCTGCCATCCTGTTTGTTAGTTGGAGGCCTTGCCGTAGCCATGGTGTATATATATTTACTATCCCTTACAAAGAAAAAAAGCAGCCGTGGAATCGCTTGCTGCCTCCGATCCCAAAAGGGAAAAATTCCATCTTCGGAGTGATGAATTTACGCCTCCTGATCTGGAAACAGAAGCAATACATCTCTCCAAATTACAGACTTTTGGGAGGCTCTCTCTTTCCAGTCTCTGGCTCCTCTCGAGGCATGGGAGAGAACAAAGCTTTAACACACTGTTATTTTAAACGAACGAATGCAGAGCTGGTTGAGGGGTTGGAATGACAGTGGTGGGGAAGGGGAGCAGGTCCTCTACCAGAGCCCGTAAGGCACGCACAGGAGCAGTGCAAACTTCCTGCGCATCATTTGCTCACTACATCTTAGGCGATGTCTACACTGCAAACCTGGGCCAATGCAAACTACGCCGGCATAAAACCAACAAAGTGATTATATGGCTTGTGTGCGCGCCTGCTTGTGTCGGCTCTGCGCGTACTCCCCAGGAGCGCTTGTGCTAATGCAAAGTGCCGTGGACCACAGGCAGAAATCCCCATCCGGGGCACTGCCTTCAAACCCTTTTCCTCCTAGCAGGTTCTATGGGCCCTTTTCACTCAGGGTACGTCTATACTTACCTCCGGGTTCGGCGGTAAGCAATCGATCTTCTGGGATCGATTTATCGCGTCTTGTCTAGACGCGATAAATCGATCCCGGAAGTGCTCGCCGTCGACGCCGGTATTCCAGCTCGGCGAGAGGAGTAGGCGGAGTCGAGGGGGGAGCCCGCCTGCCGCGTGTGGACCCGCGGTAAGTACCTTGTAGTTCGAACTAAGACATTCGACTTCAGCTACGTTATTCCTGTAGCTGAAGTTGCGTATCTTAGTTCGAACTGGGGGGTTAGTGTGGACCAGCCCTCAGTGGCAGAACGTCCTCTTCTTTTCACCTGCAGCTAGGGTGACCAGACAGCAAGTGTGAAAAATCGGGATGGGGGTGGGAGGTAACAGGAGCCTATATAAGAAAAAGACCCCTATAAAATCGGGACATCTGGTCACCCTACCCGCAACTCCCCTTTGAGGCCAACTGCTCAGCACCTCTGAAATTCAGAATCATTAATTATGAACTATTCGTTATTTGATTATTAATTACTAATTGCCAATGGTTAATGATTGAGCCTTAATATTATGCGGGCTGTGGTAGCAGCTGAGGGGCCCAGTCATGGACCAGGCCCCCATTGTGCTTACAAACACAGAACAAACCTATGGTCCCCGCCCCGAGGAGCTTCCAGTCTGAGCCCAAGACGGGACAACAAATGGCTAGAGACTGATAGCGGTGCGGAGGGGCAGAAAGGAGCGAGACAATGCTGGTTAACACGATAAGCCGTGGTGTGGTGTTTAGATGCTGCATGTGATTATTAGAACTGGGAGCACTGGCTGTTGGGAGTCTGAAAGGACAGGAAACAGGAAGGAGGGGAGAGGCGTTGAGGAGGCTGGGAGAGTTACAGAGTGTGCAGTTACAGCTTGGAGAAGAGACTTCCACTCTAAATAAAGTTCTGTTGAAGTTGTTAATACTTTGCCTGGTGGATACAACATTTTGGCGACGAGGATGGATCTGCTGCCTCTGAACCCACCTGCACCCTTTCTGCAAAGCCCAGGTGAGCCTCCAATTGCTTTTACTGCCTGGATCCGTATGTTTGAGACTTACCCGCTTGCAATCAGTGCTACAGAGATTTCTGAAGTAAGAAAGCGTGCCTGATAATCCACTGCCTTGGAGCAGAAGGGCAGCGTATATTTTACACTTTTCCCCTTGCAGATGATAAATATGAGACTGCACTCACTGCATTAAAGAACTTTTTTGTGCCAAAAGTGAACGTAGTAGCTAATCGCTACAGATTTCGCCAGCGTGAGCAGAAACCAGGGGAGACGATAATGCAGTATATGGCTTCCCTGAGGAGTCTGATTGTCACTTGTGACTTTGGGAATATGGCAGATGAGATGATCAGAGACCAGCTCATTGAGAAAACAACCATGCTTCATGTAAGAGAACGCCTACTTCTAGAACCACAACTTACACTAGAAAAAGCAATAACCGTTGCTACTCAGATTGAGTCAGCTACAGCTGAAGCCAAAATAATGAGCCAGGGTACAGGAGGCCCAGTCCAGGGTGTGACTCCTTTGCAGAAAAGTTCGCTATCACTGCAGACAAACAATTGCAAGAGGAAAACTAATGAAAAGCCACAGAATCAGCAAATGCAAACTACAGTAAAAGCATGCTTTCCCTGTGGATCCCCACAACATCCACTGCATTTCAGTTGTCTTAAGTATCCCTGCGTAGCCACTAGAGCGGGAGACATTTTTAGCCAAAATATTTTTCGCTGGACCCGAAGCATCAAAAAAAAAAAATCAGAATTTTCATTTTGCCAAAAATCCCCCAAAATGGCAATTTGGGGTTGACCTAAAACAAGTATTTTTTTTATATCTGCCAGCGAACTCACAAATCAGTTATTTACCCCACTCTCATACCCACCCAGCCGGGGTACTGTATGGGGCAAACTAAGGGGGCAGCCCACAAATTCATTTGAATCCCTCTAGTGCTTCCCAGGGAAGCGTGCGAAAGTCCTTTCACTGCTTACAAGCGCTCCCTAAGCCCAAAGAAGCCAGAGAACCTCCGGCTTATCCACCCAGCTCCCCTTTTCACAGACAGCATCAATCCATGTACTTCTACCCCAGGTATAACATGCAGATCGAACCACTGCTGAGCGAAAGCCTCTGCCAGAGGGATGCCCCATTCGCCAGGATTTAAGGGCCTGATCCCAAGCTCAGTGAAGCCACTGGAAAGACTCCCGCGGGATCAGACCCAAGGAGCATTGTCCCTTCTACCCTAGAGAAGTGGAGAATTCCAGCTGATCTGTAGCTCCTGCCTCACACCTGTCTATCTTTAGCTCTTTTATTACTAAGGATCCTTTTAAGTCAAGGATACGGGGGCAGAGCGGTCTCCTTCTGCCTGGGCAGGTAGGGTCTGATGCAGGGATTTTGCCAGCTCTGCGTTAATCCCAGATGGTGCCAGCAGCCCCAGAAATACCCAGTCACAGAGGAGACAACTACCCAGAAAGTGCAATAGACTGGAGGGACGAGGGAGAAATGTGGGGTTAATCATACAAAGGTGCCATAAAGTTAAACCACTCTGCTCAGGGTGTCCCAAGCCCCTTCAAAGGGTGCAAGGCGATGCCTGAAAACTCCTCCTACCCCTGCTCAACGGAGAGGCGGAATCATTTGTCCTGCTGACTGCTCCGTTCTGTAGCCCCTCTGGCTCTCATCTTACTAACTGTTTCCTGCTGTCTTCAACGGGCGCAACCCCAGCCCTCAATAACCGCCAGCTGCCATGAGTCCCTCATGCCTTCCGCTTCCTGCCTCCGCTCCGCTGCAGAAAAACAAACCATCAGGCTCCAACTTTCACCTGGTTTGCTGCCTGGGCTACGACTGAAGCTCCTCGCGCTCCGAGAGTGGCAGTGAACGAAGGATTGGTGGGCCCAGCAGGCGGATCCAGAGTTTGGAATTTAGGCTCTCTCGGGATCTTGTTCTAGATCTGATGGCACTAACAGCCTGCCAGCTGCTCTGGGGAGACCGTGCAAGAGCTCCCAGTAGGGCAAAGTCTCTGGAGAACACCTGCAGCCAAGGATTTCATTTTATCTTTCCTTTATTGTGTGAGGTCAGGATGAACGAACATGTTACGTCATATGGAATCCTTGTACGTGAAATAGAGGTCCATTGGAGGATTACAGAAATAGAAGATTGAGCAGCAGTTAGAAGGAATAATTAGGTATCTAAGTAAGGAGGGCTGAAATGCAAAACCTATAAGCTCAGGCCTGTAAGATTTTAGGCCTTAGAATTAAGTAATGCTGACATAAGTAAGTGACCGAAGAATTCTCCGATGCTATAAGATTACAGGAAAAGATGCACCAAGGGGTAATTTTGCAAAAAATAGCTAGAAGATTAATTTTAAAATCACAAAAATGCTCTAGAGGCTCTAAAATGTGCCTTAGCCACAGGATAGAGGTTGGGAGTCAAAGCTAACGAGAATAAAAGGAACTATACACAACCTGTAGGAAACGGGGTACCTCGCCTTTCTTGGGGACAGACCAATAAGGAAAAAGAGGGTTGACACTTCTGTGTACATGCGCAGAATGTCAGCATAGGCAGAATCGCGTTATAAAAAGAGCATGCCCCGTGTGGGGAAATGGCGCTTCCTACAGGAAAACTCCAGCAGGAACCATCCCTCTACTGATGATCAATCCAAGAGAGACCCATCTGGCCCGAACGCGCTCTAGAGGATGTGAGTTTGTCTGCACCTATAACTGGTGCATGGATAGATCTGGGATTTGTATATGCTGTGACATTCGTAACTTTGCTGGTAACTTTAATACAATTGATAAAAGACAGTAGTCTTTGTTCTTATGACTCTGTTCTATTTCCCTTGGCCATCATGTGTCCCTAAGAGCTCTAGATCTAAAACACAAGGCAGAGATCACAGTTGAACTCGAGACAGCAGCCGCCAGAGCCGAATTCTCAGGGATGTAGTACATCATCATTTCATTTACTTTAAGTAAAATAAAAGGCTACATACCTCTCCTAGGGAGATCCCAACCACCTCTGAACTAGAGCCGGAGAACAATGTCCCTTCCTACTGTGGATCCGAGCCAGAGCCAAAGGCATCAGGGTCTGGTCTAGATTCAGAGATTCAAATTCCAGCCCCCTCCCCTGGGTCGCCAAAAGTTTTCATCCTGAAGCGCCTGACAACAAGTCAGAGGGAGACAAGGCAGCTACAGGTGACCAGATTCTGGCCTACGGATAAATCCCCTTGTAGAAGGGAATGCCCTACTGCAGGGGGCCCTTGAGCCACTCCTGTTCCCACCACCATCTGGGTGTACTCCAATCCTCTATTAGTGCCAGGTACCTCGGGGATTTACACCAGTGGCATGACTTAGAGCAGCCCCTAGGCTGCGCTAACTCCCCTCAGGGCCGGCACAGACTAAGGGAACTATAACTGGCTCCCTGACAGCCCCTCGCGTGCACCCAGGGGGGCTCAGTCACGGGGGAGAATTCAGCTCTTTATGAAGATTAGAGAGTGGCTCCAGTTCCAGCAACTGAGGGTTGGCCACCCGTGTAGCTGCATCGGTGCAAATCCTGGTGCAGCATAGACAAAGGAAGTGACAATTTGCACTGGAATTGTTAGCCCCTGCTAACCCAGAACTAAACCTCTCTGCCTTTTTAGGGCCTGCACCACGGCAGCGCCACTGGTGGCAGGATACCAATGGCTGGAATCAGGGCGAGTCCCCAAAGGAGACAAGGCCTAAAAAAGGGGACAGAGAGAAGAGCTCATCCCCAAGGCATCCATCCCAATCCAATTGCCATGAAAGGAGAACACACCTGGAGAAAGAGACCCATCAGAGCCCCACCAGAGCCACCCAAACAGACTGCTGGGGTCTCCTCCTCCCCACCCCAGCCCCTCACAGAGTTATTTCCACCAGAGTAAGGGGAATGCACGCTGCATGTCATCCGCTGCCGTTATCCTTCCAGCTTCCGAAAAATCCCACGCTTCCCCTTCTGAGGGGAATGGCAGCTTTGCCCATCTGGAGCAGAGGGCGGGAATCCAAGGAAAGAAGTTTCTCACACCTGGCGCTCAGAGAGGTTGAGACGGCACCGGGCCCAGTCTCACGGCACCGCTCGGGTAATGTGCTCGAGATGTAAATGGTGCCAAATGGGACAGGTAAAGAAAGACTAATTGCAAAACTAAAGCGAAACCCCCTTAAAGATTAATTTATCATTTTAATTAAGGCCTAATCAGAGGGAGCTGACACTCCAGAGGGAGCGCATCAATCACAGCGTCAGAATTACTTAAGAGGTGGGGAAGGGGGAGGAGGGACACAGAGAGCACCACAGAGCAAAGACGCCAGCTGAATCTATAACCAATGCCACCCTGCGGCCTGGATTAACCTATCCCGCCCAGCCCCCGGAGCAGGCCTGAGTCCTGTTGGGATCCTTTGAGACGCTTCGACAGCACGTGTGCAATGCACTGATCAGGGGTGTTACATGTCCCAGGCTGGGCTCAATCCACAGGTGACTTGGTTAGATGGAAACTGGCTCTTTGGCTTGTGCTGTCGTGACTCTAGAAGCCCCTGGTGCTGGCCAAGATGCTGAAAAGAACAAACTCAATGGGTTTTTTTTTAATCCAGATTCAGAGGTGAAAGTAAACTGGTACAGTCTGGAACGGTGTACCAGTAAGAGCCAGTATACAGCTGACCGTACCAGCAGGGCAGCTGATGAGGGAGGCCAAAAGGGGCAGTGGCCGGAGCCCCTGGCCCTTTAAATTGCCGCCGCTAGCGTTACCATGGGGCTCTGGTGGTGATTTAAAGGGCCCAGGGCTCCCGGCCGCCGCTAGCGTTACCATGGGGCTCCGGCGGTGATTTAAAGGGCCCGGGGCTCCCGGCCGCCGCTAGCGTTACCATGGGGCTCCGGCGGTGATTTAAAAGGCTTGGGGCTCCCTGCCACCGCTATCCCAACCAGAGTCCCAGGCCCTTTAAATCGCCACCGGGCCATGCTGAAGGGCTGGCTGGGGGAGTCTGGCCCCAGCCCCGCCCCTTCCGGTTGAGTCCCCCCTTCCCTCCCCCCTTGCTCAGGACCCCGGCTGCCCTTAAATTACTTTCACCCCTGTCCAGATTAGAACAAAAGAAGAGGGGCCAGATCCCCCCCCCCCGCCTGGCACCAGTGAAGTCAATGAGCCAGATCCCCTACTGGTGTCAACTGGCGCAGCTCTGCAGAAATCCACGAAGTGGAGCTGATCGACAGTCTCTGCGGTGCTGACCCCTTATGCTTTAGAGCCTCCGGGTCTGAACACGTACCATAGCTGGGATTCAGGGAAGGGAGGGACTGAAAGACCCAGGCCCGGTGCAGCTCCGCTGCTCAGCCAAGTCCTGGCCTGGAACACGCCTGCCATTCTCGTGAGGAGACCCTGCACCTGACTGGCCCTGCTCTGGCCATTCCAGGCTTGTTCTTCTCCCCTCTACCCCGTCCTGCCCCTGCACAGAATGTGACCAGCTCCCTGTCACGGTGTTCGGTGGGGCCCACCGCTCTGCCAATGCCCCGGCTCCTCTCCCGGCCCTTTGGGAGTTCTCAGTTCTTCCTCCAGGTGGACAGAGCAACATGATGGATGGAGGCAGCAAAACTGCTAGTTCTTCAATTTGGCCTGATCCTCCCCCGCTTTGCCCCTTGAGGCATCCTGCAGCTCCGGCGACCGCCTGGTTAAGCTGGATTTATGGCGGCACCAAGCAGCGGGTGACCCAGCCCCGAACCGTTATTCGCTGCTGTGCAAACTGGGTGTCCATCGCTACAGAGGACCACCTGGGCAGGTCTCACCTCTCAGCCATTCCCTGCCGTCACAAGGGCACCGGTGACCCCTCGGTCTTTCCTAGCTCAAAAGAAGCGTCCCAATGAGAGCTTTTGGGTGCTGGTCATCGGAGTCCCATTAACTTGGAACATAGCCTCAGTGACTGAACTGGGGTGCTGTGAAACCAGAAATCACCAAGGATGTTCCTGTCCTCCTCCCCTGACCGTGTGAACTCTCTCCATGTGGGCGCACGCACACACACACACACAGCTTTGGACAGGCAGGTGCAGTGCGTGCATGTGAAATTTCATCTCATTTTCTACTTTGCCTGGCAGAAAAATGATGCCTTTTGCATGTGCCAAAACCCTGGGTAGAAACCCAGAGCTGCTCAGTATTTCAAAGACAGAAGTTCTTGTGCTCGACCCTGCTCAGCTGCAGCTGTCCAAATTCCCCGCTCAGCCTCTTTGGGACTGGGACACCCCATTGAAGCCAATGGAACTGCACAGGGATAGCTGAGAATCTGACGCATTAACTCTGCAGCTAACATCTCCCATTTGTCTATGGCCTTGGGACCAGCTGGGACTCAGGACTTCTCCTCAGACAGTATCTGCAAACGTGGCAACCACCCCTGGTAGGACCCAGTGCCGCAACTGCACCTCTGAAAAGTCCTCCTCCAGGCCTTCCCCTCCCCTGGCATGGAGCATTGCAGCTTCTCAATTGGCTTCTCCAAGCTTCTGCTCTCTGGCATGGCCTAGCGCCAACTGAATTTTAAGACCTTGCCTCTTGGTTCCTTCCACTCACCAAGCACCTGCTTCCTCCCTGACCCCCTCTAGATGATCACCCGACTGCTGGCACAAGAGCCTTCTCCTCCGCAACTCCTGCTTGCCTGGACCAGGCTCCCTGTGCCACCCCAGCTTGTCGAATCACTGCCACTTTTTGGATCTCAGCTGAAAGCATCTAATTGCCTTTGTGTCTACATTCTGCCCTCCCTGTGCTGCTGTTCACTCTTGACTGTAGTGGTGGCTCTATCATTGAACCGTGCCAACCATTATAGTCTGCCCATGGGTGTGCGACAGGAGGGGAGGGGCTCTACTCACCACAGGACGGCACCTCCTTCTGGCGGTTCTGGGGATTTGCTCTGCCAGGCCGATGCCCCTTCCTGCGGTCGCACTCGGTCTCCTTCTCACTCTGCGGCCCTCTCTCGCTCCCAGACCTGCAGCTTCCTCTGCATGACCCAGCCCTCCAGCCAGGTCGCACAGTGGTTCCCCCTTCCAGGGTGGTCTTTCAAAGTCTGTTGTGTCCAAGTGGCATCAGGCTGTCATCACGCCCGCTGCCCTCACCCTGTCTCTCAAACAGTGCCTCAGGCAGCGTTCCTGTTCATTGCCCGTAACACCACTCTGCATCAGCTGGTAGGGGAACCCAGACTCACCCTCTACACAAGGTTCCAGTCCAGGGCCCTGTATTGAATAGTTCAGGTCTGCATCTCCACACCTTGCTGCTCTCGCCCCTGGACGCTTTCCTAGCAGGGTGCTTCTCCCTTACATCAGGGAGAGGGACTGCAGGCTTCCTCGCTGCTGCCCTCACATGGGAGCTTCCTTCTAATTAGCTTCCCCCATCTGCAGCTTAATTGGGCCCACTTGGCCTAATTCTGCTTTTGCAGGGCCCATGCGGGAAGTACCCCCCATCACAGGGTGACTGGGCAAAGTAAGGTCCTGTTACTTTTTTTTGGGGGGGGGGAGACATCAGAAATGCCAGATGCCCCCCAGTCATACTCACATTGCCAAGGGGGGAGGCTCAGCAGCTGGGGGAGGGAAGGGCAAGCCGGAAATAATTGTTTCCTCTCCCCTGCAGATGAAGGCCCCTATGGGAGACCTGCCAGCTTTCTGATAAAGTAAGTCTCCCCCTCCAGGGGGCAGGTTCCGCGAGGCACGCGGGCACCCGGCGAGGTGAGACAAGGTTATTCATTTGCAGATGGAGCCATATTAAATGCAGCCGTAATTGCAATCAAATTAGGCTGAAGGGAAGCGTGGCCAGGCTGTAACGGGGGGCACACGCCCGCGCCGGCCAGGCTGTGTACTGGGGGGAGGGACCCTGATGGGCAGGGAAGGGGAATCATCAGAGGGACAGAAGCAGCTTCCCCATGCTGGGGCCATCGCTGCAGCCAAGCGCATCAATCTCCCAGCGCATTAAAAGCTGCAGCCAGATTGATGGAGAACCGCAGTGCGCGTAACTAAGCGTGACATTCCCTGAGCAGATGCCCCTCAGGCGTGGAAATCCAGCATGGGCTCGCCAGTGCGCTCCATCAGCTCCTCGCTGCTGCCCCAGCGGCCAGGCACAGTACAAAGGCCTCTGCCCCAGGGAAGCCTAACGTGGCATTCAGGGAGGGAGAAGCCGACAACAACAACGGGCAAATGTTACCTGAGAGCGGAGCAGGGTCTCTGGCTGGCGAGGGGGCGCTCCGGAATTGGCACAGCACAGCGCGCCAGGAGCTGCCCGGCGAGGGCAGGCACGGCGCTCAGAGCAAGAGGCTCTGGGAGGCCCCAAAATGGGGAAGGGAAGCATCCCCACAGACACAAGGGCACACACACACATACCCACTAGCACAGGGGTGGGCAAACTTTTTGGCCTGAGGGCCACATCGGGGTTCCGAAACTGTGTGGAGGGCCAGGTAGGGAAGGCTGTGCCTCCCCAAACAGCCTGGCCCCCGCCCCCGACTGCCCACCTCAGAACCCCCGACCCGTCCAACCCCCCCTGCTCCTTGTCCCCTGATCGCCCCTTCACGGGATCCCCCACCCCTAACCGTCCCCTGGGACCCACTCCCTATCCGATCCCCCCTGCTCCCTGTCCCCTGACCACATCTCTGCCTCCTGACAGGCCCTCCCGGGACTCCCACGCCTATCCAACCTCCCCTGCTCCCTGTCCCCGGACTACCCCCCAGTACCCTCTGCCCCTTATCCAACCCCCCCGCTCCCCGCCCCCTTACCATGCCGCTCAGAGTAGCAGAACTAGCAACCGCGCCACCTGGCCGGAGCCAGCCATGCCGCCGCGCTGCCCGGCCAGAGCTCGGAGCCCTGCCACCCAGAGCGCTGGCGGCGCGGCGAGCTGAGGCTGCAGGGGAGGGGGACAGCAGGGGAGGGGTCGGGGGGTCTCCCTGGCCGGGAGCTCAAGGGCCGGGCAGGACAGTCCTGCGGGCCGTAGTTTGCCCACCTCTACACTAGCACCTTACACTGCACACTGACGTGCTGACACATGTACAGGCATGTGTGCGCCCACGTGCATTACACACATACACATTCATGTGCTCACACATGCACTGATGTATGTGCCAGCTGTATTACACACATGTGCACATGCATTACACCGGCACACAGGAACGTGTACAAGCATGTATTAAATGCATGCACCAGGTCCCCACACACAGAAGCATGTGCACAGACCAGGCATATGGGCACACATGTATTACATGCACGGACAAACACACGTGCACGCACACATTCGCCCCGCCCTTGCCCATGGGCACACAAACACGTACACGCCTGGGCCAACACACAGATGGGCACACGCACTGCTCGGGCAGGTTGTAGTGCTGCATTTAACTGGTCAGGACTTTTTACAAAGGCCACAGAGAGAAAACAAGCCCAGCGCCGTGGCTGAGGGAATAAACTCAAGCCAGTTGTAGGGCAGGCGTCAGCACCTTGGAGAACTGATATTATACAGCAAACTAATTAATTACACCTGTTCCCTCCCCCCCAAAAAATCCAAAGGCGTCTCACTGGAGTGTAACAAGTGAAGCCAGATCAGGCCAATTCCTGCTCCAGTCCCTGTGCGTTTGCAAAGGTGCCTAGGGAAGGAGGGTTGGTCTCAGGGAGCTGGGCTCAGTTACTCGTTAGCAGGCAAGTTTGGGTCACTCATCTCTAAGGGCCCTGGGAAGCCGGGTTTGATTCAATAGGTGGGGAAGCATATTGCAATCAGAAGGTAGCAGTAGGAAGGGGAAAATCCCCCCTCCTTTTCTCACATCCAGGGCTGCCTCAGTGAAATGCATGAGGCTGTCCAAACACCGCAGCTAGAGGACGGGCTTGTGCAGTATCTGCCAGTCCTTGCTGGCCCGGGAGAGGGGAGCTGGGGCAGCGAAGAGAGCATTAGCCACTGCCCCAGGTGCCCAGGAAGCGAGAGAGAAGTGGCACCCCACCCGCTGTGATCCAGGGCATTAATCCCATCTACGCCTCGTGTAGGAAACGGAGAGGAGCAGGAGGCAGTTTGCCCTGGGCATTGCATTTCTGTGGCAGACGATTACTGAGGGTGGCCCAGGACTCTCTTGCTCAGGGAGGCTTTGGGGATGGTTCCCCTCTCTCTGACCCATTGGCTTTCAAGGGACTTGCTGCCCGTTGACATCGGCGTAAGTACGAGGGGAGCTGGCTCCAGTCCACCTGTTCTTTTCCTTAATCCAAAATAAAGCCCCCAAAGAGAGAAACGCCCATTCTGCTCTTTTTTGTGGGGGGAGGGAGGGAGGCCCCCATCCTCAAAGGTATCTAGGCACCTACTGCCCATTGATTTTAGGTACCTAAATACCTTCGAGGTTATGGGCCCTAGCCTTGCCACATCCCCTCCTCCCCGCTCCAGCAGAGTCATCACAGGAGGTGTGGTTAAAGCCCTGGAGCGGGACCTGGGAACGCTGGGGCTCAAACCCTGGTTCCTGCCGTAGTCTCCCTGTGTGAGACAGTTAAAAGGCCTGATTTTCAAAGGCACAGTGCAGAGGGATTCTTTCCATGCTCAAATATGGATTTAGACGGCTAACTTTTGAGACTCAGGTTCGAGCAGGGTGACTTTAACCACTCGGTTCCTCAGTTTCCCCACCTGTAAAACTGGGATATTAATGCATCCCTTCTGTCGTTGCAGACAAGTGCTTGGAGATCCTTCAATGGCAGACTCTGGCTCTGGTAGGATGATGATGTATGGTGTAGCCATGCCAACTGACAAAGAATGCAAGGGGAAACTGAGGCGCAGAGAGGCGACGCGACTTGCCGGTGGTCACAGAGCAGGTCAGAGGCAAATCTGAGCCTAGAGCCCACATCTTTTTACCCCCAAGACAGTGCCCTGTCTTATTAGATTACACAGCTTTCCACTTCTCTATGCTGTCCTTTTATTGCTGGGGGATTTTGCATTCACTGGGGGAGAACACATGCCTGGCCTGAGCTCCAGGGACTTTACTGCTTTACACAGAGGAGCTGGGGAAGGGAAAACGTTTATAAATAGGGTCTGGTTTGTCAAGTACTCATTTTTCAACTAATCTCCCTTTCATCCCACCGGAGCACTGGCTCCAGCTTAGCACATCCTCGCCTCTGAAATGGGGGATCTGCTGCTGCTCGGCTATTCATTTGTTATGTTTGATAGACTAATATCCCCGTAGGAATCCCCCTCACCACCCAGGCTGCATCTTTGCTTGCAGCTCAAAACTTAATAAGCAAACTGCTTAAGAAGGCCCGTAACCTCATTGCTGGAGAATTTGATTCTCCTCCTATATTGCTTCTTTGAATGGGTCTTTGGCTTTCCTCGTGTGTAGCTAGGTTTGACGCGCACAAAGAAAAAAACCCAGCTCCTCTCCAGAGCATTCATACATTTGATCAGTTTAATTTCCGATTGCGTTTTTGCCACGCGCTGCCATGGGGAGTTTTATCCTTTCCCGGCCAATTCCATCATCGGAGATTCATTTTCAAAGGGCTCCTCGCTGTTGACTTTTATCACTGTGCGTTTGGATGAATCGTTAGCTGAGATTAACCCAAGACCGCAGTGAGGCTTGGGGTCGGGCTGGCACACGCTGTGGGAATAATACGGGCCCAGACTAGGGGGGCCGGTGATTCTAGAGCGGGGGGCAGGGGGCGGCTAAGCTCACCCTCCAACGAGGGCTGAAGTTTGGGCCCAGATCCTCAGTTGATGTAAACGGACGTAGCTCCATGGAAAATCCAGACACGCTCCCGTTTGCTGGAGGCAGCGGAGACCTTTCTGCCCAGAGGCATTGGGATGGGGTGCTGCAGCCACGCAAGCCCGAAGAGGTAAAATAGGCTACAAGTGAAGGAAAGCCAGGGCGTGACGAGGCCCAATGGCTGCTGAAGCCCAGCTCGGAGAGGAGCTGGATGAGGCTTATAAAGAGAGGACGTTGGTGGCAAGAGGGCTGGAGGGAGGAATTCTGCAGTCATGTCCTACAGAGGAAGGGCAACCAGCTAGTTCCAAGGGGAGAGTAGCCCTGGGAGCTTTCCTCAGAGTAGAGACTCTGGCAAACACCCGAGAAGAGGTGAAGTAGGCGAGGGGAGCATCAGAAGTGTCCATCGTGAGCCACAGGGGAGCCAGAAGAGAGGGAAGAAAGGCAGGCGAGGGCTCAGGGAAAAGGCAACAAGCCCGGAGCTTGAGCAGATTGGGTTGCTGAGCATAGGGTCCTGGGCTGGAATCCGGAGTCGTGAGCAGGCCCGAGTTCCCGCACCAGGAGGGTTGCCAAGGGTCTGGTTTTTGAGTGGAACACCGGGTGGAAAAGGGACCCTGGCGCCTCGCGTTAGCACCGCCGACTGGGCTGTTAAGTCCGGTTGGCGGCACAGCGGGGGCCTGGGGCTAAGGCAGGATCCCTGCCTGAACTAGCTCCGCCCGGCTCCCAGGAAGCAGCCACCAGGTCCCTGCAGCCCCTAGGTGCATGGCGGCCAGGGACGATCTACGTGCTGCCCCCGCCCCGAATGCCGGCTCCACAGCTCCCACGGGCCGGGAACTGCGACCAATCGGAGTTGCGGCGGCGGCGCCTGGGGGGGCGCATGCAGAGCCTCCCTGGCCATCCATGCACCTAGGGGCTGCAGGGACCTGGTGACTGCTTTCTGGGAGCCACGGTAAGCGCTGCCGGGACCCCCTACCCTGAACCCCCTCCCACAGCCCAGAATCCCCTCCCACACCCAAACTCCCTCCCAGAGCCCACACCCCAACTCCCAGCCCCCTCCTTCACCAGCCCAAAGTCCCCTCCCACACCCAAACTCCCTCCGGAGCCCTCACCCTGCACCCCCACACACACCCCAACCCCTGCCCCAGCCCAGAATCCCCTCCCGCAACCAAACTCCCTCCTGCAGCCTGCACCCCACCCACACCCCAACTCTCTGTCCTAGCCCCCTCCTACACCCCAAACCCCTCATCTGCAGCCAGCCCAGAGTCACCCAAACTCCTTCCCAGAGCCCTGACCCTGTCTCAGCCCAGAGCCCCCTCCTTCACCCTAAACCTCTCTTCGCTGGCTCCACCCCAAGCTGGAGTCCTCACCTCCACACCCCCCATGCACCCCAACCCCATCCCACCCCCTGAACCCCTCCTTTCTGGCTCCAGCTCAAGCCCACACCCCCAGCCCAGAGTCCATCCTTCCCTGTACCACAAACCCCTCATCTCCAGCCCCACCCCAGAGCACACACCCCTAGCCAGAGCCCTCACCCTCACCCCCTGCCCCAGCCTGGTGAAAGTGAGTGAGGGTGGGGGAGAGCGAGTGATGGGGGGGGGGGAGAGAGAGCGAGGGGCGGGGCCTCAGAAGGGGTGGGGCCTCAGGAAGGGGCGGGGCTAGGGTAGTTGGTTTTGTGGGATTAGAAAATTGGCAACCCTGCCCACCAGCCACTGAGAAAATGGCACAGACTGGCAGTGGTTCTTACCCCGCAAGGGAGAGGATTTTAGAGATTTGGACAGAAGGTCTAATTACAAAGACTGAGCAACCGAGGCCAGGGAGAGAGAGAGAGAGACAGACAGACAGACACTCACTCTACAGGGTGAGTAATCGAAGGAGGCTGTGCGCCGTGTTTCAGCACTAGTATATGGAAGCCACCCCCACTCCGTGTGGCGTGCTCTAGTGGTGGCTGTCTCTACCCTGCCTGAGTTTAACAACGCAGGTCTCTTAGCCAAGGCTGTAGCTTCATCTATGGCCCAGCCACCACCAGAGGGGGGCTGAGTGGGTTACACTTAAATGGGACCAGTGACGTCAACGGCAGGTGGAATTTAGCTCCTGGAATTCCTCTTCATGTGGGTGAGAAATGAGGGCAGAACCCCGCCCATGAGTCCAGCTGGGAGACGGGGCTGGTTCAATCCAAATGGCAATAGCATCCCAGGGTATGTGTGTCTTGATCCCATTAGAAAGATACAAGTGGATAGCTCAGTGGTTTGCACATTAGCCTGCTAAATCCAGGGTTGAGAGTTCAATCCCTAAGGGGGCCATTTAGGGAACTGGGGCAAAAATCTGTCTGGGGATTGGTCCTGCTCTAAGCAGAGGGTTGGACTAGATGACTTCCTAAGGTCCCTTCCAACCCTGATATTCTATGATTTGCAGAAGACAGGCCTGGATCCCAAAGAACACTCCAAAGATCTGGGCGTTTGGTTCAGGCTTATCTCAGAGGCTGACCTGCACCCCAGCAATTATAAATGCTCAGTTTGCTGCCCACCCTATGGCAAGGTCTTTCCGGCATCTGCCTGGGAGAGGGCGCTCCCCCTGTCAGACAGTAAGTTCAACCCTGCTATGCCAGGCCATCTTGCACATCCAGGTTTTTAAGTTGCTTTCTTTGGAGACTTCTGCCTTGGCGTCTTTCCACACTCCCACTTTGTCCCCTGCCCCAGTCGCTGGTAAGCATGTCTTCAGAGCAGCTTCCCCTCAATGTGGCTTCCTCACAGCCCCACTTCTCCTGGGGGCCCCTCGCCACTAACGGGCCTTTTGAAGATGCTTTTTCTCCACCAAGCTGCATCCCCCATGGCGGAGTCACCTTTGTGCCCTTCCATGGGGGGACCTTTCATCTCCAAAGCTCTCCATCCACCATGGAGAGCGCTCCGAGGAGGAGAAACCTCTCTTCATGCTGGTCAGAAGTTTATGCAAATGAGAGAGATAGCTCGGTGCCCCGGAGATGAAAGCTGCTTTCAGGAGGCAGTTTGCTGACGACGTTTGATTTCTCTCACTGTGCTATGCCTGGGAGGAGGGGGCGCGTGGAAGCTGGAAGAAGTCAAAACGATTTGATTAAAAAGAAAAAATATATATAGTCAATGAGAAAACAAAATACCGTGCCTGCAGCTCTCGGCAAAGAAGAGACAGCAAGAAAGAACAGAACCTTTGCCGAACTAACGGGTGAGAGGTCAGGCAGAAAGCATAAAAGTTCTCCCAAGATGCTAGTGGGCGGAGAAGGCCAAGGAATGGTCTCGGAGCACACCCCCAACAATTCAACAGCCTGTGCTATGCAGGAGGGCAGACTTTGGTCCCTTAAACTCTATGAAGTGGCTTGGAAAGTTAAGCAAACACGGAAAATTGTATGTGCTTCCCGGATAGTCACAGGGTGTATGGAACAAAGCCTCATCTAAATAAGTTGTTATCATCCAAGTGATCAAGGTCTATAAAATCATGAATGGTGTGGAGAAAAATGTTAATTACCCTTTCACACAATACGAAAACCAGGGGTCACCCCCTGAAACTAACAGGCAGCAGGGTTCATTCAAACAAGCGGAAGTACTTCTTCAGCTAATGCACAGCTAACCTGTGGAACTCATTGCCACTGGATGTTGTGATGGCCAAAAGAATAACTGAGTTCAAAAAAGAACTGGAGAAGTTTATAGAGAAGTCCATCAGGATGGTCAGGGGTGCAACCCTCTGACTACCAGAAGCAGGGAATAGAAGACAGGGATGGATCACTTCACAATTTCTCTGTTGTGTATGCTGCCCCTGTAGCTCTGGTACGGGCCACTGTCAAAGACACGATACTGGGCAAGATGGATCATGGCCAGACCCAGAATGGCAGCTCATATGTTTGTACTACAGCTAAAATAGAGTCAGGAGATCTTGGTTATCTCATGATAGCCCCTTGATCTGTGAACTGTGAGCTGGCGTTGCTCAGCACCCACGAAAATCAGGCCCACAATGTATCCAGAAGGACCCTTGAAAACAGATGCATCCAAAAATGGACAAGACGGCTGAAAATGTTTGGCTGTCATTCATTTTCATAGATTCATCAATGTTAAGGCCAGAAGGGATCATTGTGATCATCTCATCTGACCTCCGGCATAACCCCCCAATGATTTCTGCATCAAGACCATCATTTCTATTACCCTTTATTTTATTTACATCATGCTCATCACCATTGCATCTTGGCGCACTGCTGAAATGTGCAATTGGCCTGGATCAGATCAGTCTAGATTCCGCAGCCTCTTGCCTCCCCTGCCCGTTGGCTGGGGTGAATCCCAACGGGGGTATTAAGATAAAGTCCGTGATGAATTGGGAAATGGGACCTCATCTAAAGCCCACTGAAGTCCCTGCAAAGACTCCCAGTCATTTCACAAGGCACTGGAAGGTTTTGTGCATTTCAAGCGAGGCGCCCAAAACATGGAAGCGGCCAGGATCCGAGGCCAGTTTTGAAAACGTTGGCATTTGTTACACCATCAGTTTGCCCGTCTTCCTTACCGTCGTTAAGCACGCGGAGTTCTCTAGATGAAGAGCACCACCAACAACTCTACGTTGTTATCATCATCACAGGGCATTTGAAAGGTGATTGCGGGAAAGTCTCCTATCTGACTATGGTTTCAATGTCTCACGGTATTATCAATCCCCTGAGAGCAAATATGTAGATGACAAATATTTTTTTTCTTGGGGGAGGGGGGGAGAGAGGGGTAGCTTTACCATTTGCTAGAATTTTCCTAATTTCGACAGATTCATTAATTAGAAGCAACAGAGGGTCCTGTGGCATCTTTAAGATTAACAGAAGTATTGGGAGCATAATTAATTAGAAGAACTCTTTCTTAAAATACATAATTGATTTATGCTGAATAACCCCATTCTCTCGCTAGGCTTTGAAGCGAATACATCCTCAAATCTGGTTCTGTTTGATTGTGTGGCTCTGTCTGAATGTTTACAACACGCCCCTGCATCCAGCCAAAATGAATATCCAGGAAAATCTATACTCATTTCAAAGGGTTTCTATTTAAAAAATAAAAAATAAAAGCACCTGGAAAACGGCACGAGGGGCTGCAAAGGAACTCAGCGTCTCGACATGAAGGCGGTTGGCATGTTTGCCGAACTGATGTGCAGGCACAGAGATAAACAGCGCTTTCGAAGAGCGCACCTGCTGCGTGTCAGGAAAATATGTCAGGGCTGAAGAGCCCCCTCCCCCCCCCATGCCATGTCATGACAGAGCAGAGAACAGTGGATCCCGGCACACTGAGTCGCCGGGGCGGGAATGAGAGCCCAGAGTTCATTGGCGGCGTCATGGCAAGGCCGTTGTTGGGAAGTTCCCCCAGGGATGAATTTGATCCCCACTATCCAGCTACCATGTCCGTATCAGCTGAAAGAGTAAAAAGAATAAATAATAGGGGAAATGGATAATAATGCTTTGCACTCACGTGGGAGCGCCAGCCATGCGCCATCTATTAATTAAGCCTCACAGCCATCCACAGCTCTGTGCAGCAGCCATTATTATTATAACCCCATTGTACAGATGGGGACAGCAAGGCACCAAGACTCAAGTGAGTTGGCCAAGGGCACAGGGACACAGGGGCAGAGCAACAGGAAATAGACCCCCAGAGCCCTTAATGGTAGTTCCATGTTCGAACCTCTAGACCACAGTCCAGCCCTTAGGGTACATAGAGCTACTTCACGTGGCAGCAGAGACGGAGTGCGTTCAGGGCAGCGGTGACCAATGACGTTATACCCCTTACTCAGCCCAGCTTATGACCTTGCAGCTACTGTTCTCGGCCAGCATGGCTCCCCTCACCCCACCTTGGGCCCTAGATGTCCTTATCAGGGCTATTACAAAGCCATGGTAGCACAAGGGCACATACCATGCTCATGCCCTTTGCCAGGACAGGTGGCAGAAGTGGGGCAGAGAAGGGAAGGTGAATGCTGCCTTCCTTGTCCAATCCCATCTCCCATGGGATTCCTGTTTTACTGATAGGGAAACTGAGGCACAGAGCGGGAACTCACCCAAGGTCAGTGGCAGAAGGGCATCACGTTCGGACTCTCTTCCCCCCACCCCCACAAAAGCGATGGGCATGAAACGAATGCACCACACACCTGGGGGTTCTTGGTGTTACTGGGACGGATAAAGGATGAGAGGCCTCCCTCTGGAGCTGATCAAAAATAGTTTCCTCCAATTACCGAGGCCAGGTTCTCCGGCACAGGGATTTCCACAACTGGCACCAATGAGGGAATCTCTGAGCAGCTGCTACTGGTAATTACAGCTGCAGGGCCGTCATTGGCATGGCAGCCCAGGGAGGGCCGTGTCTGAGCCCCATGGGTTTCCTCCCCGGGATACGTGCCCACAGCCCCGCCCCAGGAATGGAGATCACAGCTGACAGAGGAGGCTGGGACCGAGGAGAGAAAGGACACCGTAAAGAGGACAACCAGTTAGCACCAAGTGTCCTACCACCATCGCCCTGTGGAGCATCTCAGACAGAGCGCACCGGCGGCTGGGGTGCGGCACAGGGACAATGGAGTTTGGACAGTTTGGTGGAGTTTGGGCAGAGCCTGGAAACTGAGCTGCCATGATGGACACCCCCCTTCCAGCTCAACCCCCTTTACTTAGAAGAAGTTTAAAGTCCCCCTGAACACCTAAGCCTGGGCGATGATGGTCTTTGTCTTTAAATCTCTCCCTGCTGGCCCCCAAATCCAGGAGCGTGAGCATAGACAAGCACTGGTGTGTCCCATGCTCAGCCCAGGACTCTATTCCAGTCTGGCCTAGCATTGAGACCATTAGTGTGGAATTCAGAAGCCCCGAGTTATAGGCTAGGCTCAGCTATTGATCAGCTGGACGACCTCAGGCAAGCCACCCGGCTTTTCTGTGCCTCGGTTTCCCCCTCGGTAAAATGGGCAACGGCAATCCTGACCTCCTTTGTAAAGCACTTTGAGATCTGCCGATGGAAAGTGCTGTAGGAGAACTACAGTTTTACTGTGCTAGAAACTGCACATACAAGGCCACCCAGTGGGCTATCAGAGCTGGGAATGCAGCCCAGGGCTTCTGAGTCCCAGGCCAGTGGCCTTACCCCCTAGACCTCACTATCTGCACCCGTGAGAGCACAACAGTGGGACATGTGTGTATCCAGGTATGTCTCTTACAAGCTCGTGAATGGGCCGGCTGCATTGGCAACATCTGCGGCTGCCATCACTGCTCAGCAGAGCCAGCGCTGGCCCAGGTAACCTCCCCTCCCCTCCCCTCCCCAATCCTTTCTTATTCTCCGCATGAGAACAGGGCGTGCATCACACGACAATGCACTGCAAACCATGGCGCCGGGGGGGGAGGGGGGGGCTATGACTTTTCAGCACAATGGGAGCTTATGCGTGGTGGGGCGTGATTCATTCTGCAGCTGCAAGTGAGTAACAGCGGTGACAAGCGGGGCCCGTCATTAACACGGGACGTGAGCGTCCCAAAGGGTCGGGTTTGTTCACGGGAGGGGGCAGATTCTCCCCGATGGTGCTGGAATGGACTCTGGGTTACAATTATTTAAGCATCTTGAAGGGGCAACATTCCCCCTCTTCCCCACATCTCCATGTAGGATTGTCTCTGGGAAGATTGGGATCAGATTGGGGGAAGGGAGGGGCTCTGCCTGTCAGGGAGGGGCTCTGCCTGGTCAGAAACCTCGTAGGGGTTCGGGTGTTTCCGGGACAGCACAGAAACAGGCAGAGGACTGCAAATGTATAAGTGCAGGCCAATGAGCTAATGGCCCTGGGACTGGATTGCCAATTGACCAGGAATTTAACATGGTGCTGAAGTTAAACGCCTCTTTAGCGGCTGCCGAGTGATCATTCTGCCATGGGAGGAGGCGGCCCAGGTGCCTAATTGGAATATTATTTGCAGGGGTTTCTATTGTTAGGGTTGAAATGCTCGAAAGAGCAAGTAATTATAGGGCGCGGGAGAGATGCTAGCAACGCAGCCATCTATTAAGCAGCAGTGTCATTAACAAACGCCCATTGAAAGTGCTCCAAAATCTCCACTCTGCAGCCACTGCCACTCAGCCAGACCCAGCCTTCCAAGGCCCTTGTCATCACCATTCCACAGGGCCTGCTCCAGGCACCAGCCCACCAAGCTTGTGCTTGGGGCGGCACCTGGAGGGGGGCGGCGCGGTGCTCCGGCTCCAGCCGCCGGGGAGAGCGGAGCCGCGGCGGGCTCTCCGCCCTCCACCCGGCACTCTGGCCACCGGGGAGAGCGGAGCCGTGGCGGGGCTCTCCGCTCTCCTCCCGGGGCTCCGGCCGCCAGCGGAGCCGCGGCAGGCTCGCCGCCCTCCCCCCGGCACTCTGGCCGGTCGGGGAGAGCGGCCTGCGGCCGGGCTCGGTGCCCTCCCCTGCCGCGCTGGGGGTGGCCCTGCCGTTCCATTCCCATTGCCCTCTGGACCGTCGTAAAGCAGAGCACCATAGGACTTCGGCACCTGTCATGCCTCTAACGGGCTTCTCAAAGAGGTGTGAAAACACCCCAGGGCTGACAGAGCTGGGGCCAGACAGACCTGTTCTGGGAGGCCTGAGGGAAAAGCAAGAGGCTCTTTTCAGTCAGAGCGCGAAATGGAACGTCGGAAACAACCGCCAAATTTGGTCCCTGATTCACCAGTTTACTTCCTCCCAGGCCCATGATTAAGTATCAGGCTGAGTCAGGCCCTGAGCCATGCAAAAAAAAAAAAAAAGTCGGGAGAGTCACCAATCTCTCTTCTTTTGCTATTTTAATGTGCATTCATCCAGCCCCCCAATGCGACATGTTGCAAGTTGCTGCATGTTGCAATCAACAGAAATGACCCCAAAGAGTTAGAGAACTTGAGCTACGAAGAAAGGTTTAAAAAAAAAAAAACTGAGCGTGTTTAGTCTTGAGAAAAGAAGACGGGGCAGGGGGGGAGGAGAACATCTGATAAGGCTTTAAATATGTAAAGACGAAGGTGATCTGTTGTTCTCCATGTCCACCGAAGGTAGGACACAAGCAGTAATGGGCTTAACCTGCAGCATGGGAGGTTTAGGTTAGATATTAGGGCCAACGTTCCCTGGAGAGAGAGCGGAACAGGGAAGGTGGGGAGTCAGCCCCCTGGGTAGAGCCGTGCACAGGGTTGAATAAAAGTTTCACTTGTTCAACGTAAGCTGCATTCAGCCTCACAAACTTGTGAATGAAACATCTCCCTCCCCCACTGCAACAGCCATGCCCACGAAGGCTGCCGAAGTCCGGGATCATGCTAGCCTTTGCTTTGTGAGCGGCTGGAGGGCACAGCCTGTTGGGTCTCTGGCGTTCGCCTATCCGGCTCTGAGGCTCAGGCTACCAGGCGGCTCTGCCATGTAAATCTTCCAGATCACAGAGACACGTGCCAGATGCGGGGAGAGAGAGCTGGAGCGGAGCAGGCAGGACTGGCCAGCTGTGCTGTACATATGCTGGAATTTCAATCAGGAAAGATTCTGCAAGGGGCACGGGGCGGCAGACGGGGCATGCGGTGCCGGCAGGGGCACATGGGCCATATAGCGAAAAGGTATCAGAACCCTAATTTCCCTCCCTTGTTCTGCAACACGGGAGGAGCGTATCAGATGAGCCTGATCCCAGAGCAAGCCGATTCCAGCCTCGTGGTAGGGCATTTGGGGACTGTTCAACTTCTCATGTTGCTTGGAAGTCAGACACACACAGAGAGAAGCAAAATCCCAGCTGAACTAGGAAAATGACCCATTGCTCATGCACCAACTCCTGGTACATACCGCCAGAAGGTTTGAGCCCAGAACATTCAGCATTCAACGCACAGCCCTCTACCACCTGAGCTAAAGCAGTAGCTCCATGATCTAGTAATACTAGTAGGCTGTTATCTTCTCTGTGGGTCAGCCACTAGAGCGTGGAGACACACGTTGCAAGCGTATCACAATGAAGACAGAGACGTAAAACAGCTGTTTTGCTGCTGTAGCTGGACCCCGAAGCAAGCAGGAGCCAAATTAAGAGGAAGGAGACCAGAGAACTAAAATACAGTCCGACGTCTTGATTTTCTCATTCCAAGGGTATCAGCTCAAGTCCAGCTTCCCAAGTTGAATCCAGACTCTGTTCCCTGGGAATCAGTGATCCCCCCTGTCAAGCTGTCCTTGGGCAGACTGTCACGAAACAGGGCACGAACTTCAAACTGGTTGTGTTCTCTATAGGTAGATTTCACCAATCAAGTAATAAGCATGAACCCCTCAGGCATGATCACAGCCTTAATAGGGAACCAGAGACAGCCCCCCTGGGTACTCCGGTCTGTCCTGCCACCCAGGCAAGCCTGCCTCTGAGACAGATGGTCCCTTACACCCAAAATCACAATGATATTCAGGTTACTCCCAGTCCCAAGGCACCAGTCACTTACCCCAGGTGAAGTGCACCCAAGATCTCTCACCAACAGCCATGCTTGTGGCCAATCCTATAATAAACCAAGTAAAGGTTTATTAACTAGGACAAGAGGTGAGTTATTTGCAAGGTTGAAACAGGTCACAAATGAGATACTGTCTTAGGTTCCAAAAGATGAGAACAGCTTCTAGAATACGCAAGCTGTGTGTGGCTAACCCAAGCTAAACAGCTGGGGACCTCTAAAATCTTCACCCCTTATGGTTCAAGCCGCACAGGGATAACAATTTCTCCTTAACAGGCATTTTTATTCCCTTCCCCCTGCAGAACCACCTTCAGTGGTGTGGGGGAAGCCAGCAACAAACCCTTTTGTCCACAATGGCTTCTCGGATGTCTGCAGACCTTCTTTTGTTGGGGGAGGAGATGCTAGTATACCCCAGGAGGTGTTAACTAGCATGTCAGACTCAGTTATGCTTCGCCCCTGACTGGAGGGGGGATTTACAGTTTAGCAAACATTTTTATAGCTACAGAGCAAACATTTAAACATCCCCTTATAACACGGGATACAGCTATTATAAGGAGGATTAATGTAGGCAGCGTCCTGCAAGCATTCCATAAAGTCTAAGCACCGAACACATTCTTATAACTCTCACAGCTATTTTAACGACACTGACACACAGAGAAGCCAGACTGGTTTCCAGCCATGCATTTGTCAGTGTTCAGTGAGGCCTGGGGCCTTGGCATGAGCTGGCATCAGGTCTGCCAGCATCACGACCCCCCAAATAGCCTCACAATTCAGAGCTGAATCCGGCTTTCAAACATCCCAAAGGTTTAGGGCTGGCTGGATCTGGGGCTCCGGCTTGGCCCAATATGGAGATAAAGATCAGCTGTGAAATTCAGATTCCCAACCCACGCAAACCTCAAGGGTTACCAGACCTCTCTCCACGTGAAAGGGTCGCTCCACAGAAGTGCCCATGATCTGGCATTCTCCTTCTTCCAAGCTCCTGGGTATCCCCCTCTGCCTCCAGCAGAATCACCATCCCCTCCAGCATGCAGAGTCTCCTGCAACTTCGCAGATGTCATCAGCAAGTTCACAGAGGACACTAAGCTGGGGGGAGCGGTAGATACGCTGGAGGGTAGGGATAGGGTTCAGAGGGACCTAGACAAATTGGAGGATTGGGCCAAAAGAAATCTGATGAGGTTCAACAAGGACAAGTGCAGAGTCCTGCACTTAGGATGGAAGAATCCCATGCACCTCTACAGACTGGGGTCTGACTGGCTAAGCAGCAGTTCTGCAGAAAAGGACCTGGGGATTACAGTGGATGAGAAGCTGGATAGGAGTCAGCAGTGTGCCCTGTTGCCAAGAAGGCAAAATGGCATTTTGGGCTGTATAAGTAGGGGCATTGCCAGCAGATCGAGGGACGTGATTATTTCCTTCTATTCGGCACTGGTGAGGCCATATCTAGAGTATTGCATCCAGCAGTGGGCCCCCACCACAGAAGGGATGTGGACAAATTGGAGAGAGTCTAGCAGAGGGCAATGAAAATGATTAGGGGGCTGGGGCACATGACTTATGAGAAGAGGCTGAGGGAACTGGGCTTGTTTAGTCTGCAGAAGAGAAGAATGAGGGGGGATTTGATAGCAGCCTTCAACTACCTGAAGGGGGGTTCCAAAGAGGATGGATCTAGACTGTTCTTAGTAGTGGCAGATGACAGAACAAGGAGCAATGGTCTCAAGTTGCAGTGGGGGAGGTCTAGGTTGGATATTAGGAAACACTTTCACTAGGAGGGTGGTGAAGCACTGGAATGGGTTCCCTAGGGAGGTGGTGGAATCTCCATCCTTAGAAGTTTTTAAGGTCCAGCTTGACAAAACCCTGACTGGGATGATTTAGTTGGGGTTGGTCCTGCTTTGAGCAGGGGGTTGGACTAGATGACCTCCTGAGGTCTCTTCCAACCCTAATCTTCTATGATTCCCGTCCCACCTCCTCGGAGCCACCCACCTCCTTGCTTATGGTCGGTCTGAGCTCCATCCCCACTCTGAACGTCAGCGCCAAACTTAATCTGTCTCCTCGCTGGTTCAGAGGTGGGGAACTGGCCAGCCAAATTGGGAGCACAGGCTGAAAGGGGAGGTGGGGCAGGACTCCCAATCCAGCCCTACCTGCCCACGTTGACAGGGCACGTCCACCAGGGAACAGACAAATATCAAAGCCAGCCACCCATCCAATGTTTCCTAGTGGAAACCCAGCTGTGACCTGCTAATGAAACCGCCCCATTACCTTAGTATCTGAGCTACTCACAGTCTTATGTATTTATCCTCCCTGTGAGGCCGGGCAGTGCTTTTATCCCCATTTTACAGATGGCGAAACTGAGGCACAGGGAGGTTAAGTAACATGCCCAAGGTTGCACAGGGACCCTGTGCAGAGCTACCTGAACCCAGATCGCCCAAGTCCAAGGCTAGTTTGCAAATCACTGGGTCACCCTACCTCTTACTTAGGGCTTTTGGGCTCATCCCCCAGCAGCTGTGAAGGACACTGGATGTGCGCGCATCACAGCTCGTCTCCACCTTTCTAGTCCTCTGCCCTCCACCTGATTTATTGTGCGGATGCTCGTTTGCTGGTGCTATGGCAAAGCACGGGGGGACGCTGATTGATTTAGAAAGAATTTGGGCCACTGAGTTCGCAGCCGAGCTGGCGGCAGCACGGAGTGTGCCACGAGCGCACGTTCATCCTAGGCTGGCTGGGAGCAACGCACTTACTGAGCCATCAGGCTGGGGAGGCGAAGGAGATGGAGCAGAGCTGGGGCATTGCATTACGGGAGGGCAGTGGCTGCTGCATGCCCAGGCTCCCTGCTGGGAATGGGGAGACGTGGGGAGACTTTTTGCCGGTGCTCGGAACTATAAGCATCTCTCCATCCCCACCTGGCCTCTTGGATAGGGGATCAGAGAGGTGAAGAGATGGAGCATGAAGCTTGTCTCCTTTGGCCCACCCCAGGTTGGCAGAGACAATAGTTCTTCAGTGGCCTGGGTGAAGTTATTCGGTGGGTCTCCTTCTCGTGTCCAGTGAAGAAGTGTCCACATTGCAAAACCCACTGTTGTCCCTGGCACTAGCTGCACCACACACACACACACACACACACACACACACACACACACACACACACACCTGGTGGTCTCAGAAGCGAGGCCAAGGGCTGCATGGGCCATGGAGACTAAAGTTCTCTAACCCCTCCAAGGAGCTAAGGGACGTAAACTCCCAGGGTTGAGAGGTGGGAATCCATCAGGTCCCATCCAGCCCAGCTCCCTGCCAGGACAGAATTGTTCCCTACCGCCCCATCTCTAGTATGGCATCCAGTCTAGTTTTCAGTAGCCCAGCTGACATGCCCTGGGTTGCTGCAATCTCTAGACAATGGGGCTTCCAACACTTCCCATGGGCGATTCTCCTCCAGCCCACTACATCTCAGCGTTCCTTCCAGGCGCTCAGCTTACATTTCCCCTCAATTTCGCCCTGTTGCGCCTAGCTATGCCTGTGCATGTTTCCCCCAGTCGCCTCGATCACGTTTCCACACCTCAGAGATTTGCAGACGTGTCTCTTCACACTGGGGGCTGGCTGGGGAAGCTCATCATGCCACTATGCTCACGGTGTTCATTCTGGAGTGTGACTTGGTGTCTCCAGGGTTGCCAATGAGACTGGCACTAAAATCCACGGAATATGAAAGAATTAGCGAGCCCTGCACTTCTACTACACTGCCCAAGATTCTTGCTCCTCTATCTTATCTCTCACTCTTATTACTAGTCACCGCCGCATCTAGGCACAGATTTAGATTGTCACAAAACTGCTGCTTCTTGTAAGGACGCAGAGCCTGAAAATGAAAAGCGACTGAAGCTGGTGGCAATTTAAGGAAGTAACCAGGAAGCGCAGTCCCCTACCTAGCAACAATTTCTGCATCCCAGACTCCATCAGGAATCCATGACCCTTGTGCCACACAGGCGGGTAAGATATAGAGGGGGAAATCTAACTCGTCCACCCGCTGAGCGGGAAGGCACCGTGCCGAGCTTCATCTCAGTGGGAAGATGCTCCGACATGCTGCACATCAGATGCAGCCGCTTTTCTTGAAAGGCCTTAAAGGGCTGGAGACTCAGTAGAAAACGGGATTAGTTTTCTGAAACAGGTCATTAATTTCTAATACCAAATGACCTTCTAAATGTAAGCTAATGAGGAGGCGCAGAGCTAGGTAGCACTCCAACAAGCTGTGTATTAAGTACCTGAGATTACAAGGTCTGACTGCCTGAAAGTGGGTGAGTCACCTTTTCTGCACTGCATACAAAATCAAAGCCTCATTAACGTGGAAAGTGTAATGAGCAATCAGGCCGCATCTAGACAAGGGGCCAAATTCAGCCATTGGTGTAAGCAGGTCAATTGGCTGGGTGGGAGTTGTGGCCCCTGACCTAATTCAGCTCTAGGGCTGTGCAAAATATTGTCAAGCAAATCTTGAGGTTTCCATATTTCATTGAGATTTGACAGAAAAGTATTCACAGCACACCCCCAGAGACAACAGATAAAAACAAAAAGATTCTGGCTAGAAGGCTGCAGCATAACTCTGCTGTGTGTTGAACGATAGCACAGACGAACCAAAACCAGAGAGAGACAAAGCAGGCTGCTCCCCAACGCAACAAGGCACGACTCAATCTGCCTTGCTTTAAGCTGGCTCTTTCCATATTGACTCAGATTGCATGCTTTGCTAGACAAGCTCAACACTGAGTCACTGTCCCTAACCCAGGAGTTTTAGGGCTCATGTCTGCACCCTCCCAAAGTCCCGCCCCCAGGCTGTGCTGGGCTCCGTGTAATACCTGGGATGGATTCTCTGGCTGGGGGAGTAGCCTTTTCTTTGGTTATTTTTGGAGGGGTACGTGCAGGGCACATTACGGGACTGCTGGAAGAGGGTGTGAGGAATTTGTCTATGCCACATAGGAGGTGTGAGACAAGGGCAGCCCCATCTCCACTGCCCAGGCGGAAAATCCAGAGCTGAGCTGCATTCGCTAGGCATGCATCTAAGGTATACCTTAAATAGGACACAGAGTTCACGCGGAACCACATCAGCATCCAGGCATGATCAAGAAAGATCTTGACAAGCCTCCCCCCGGCTATCGTACACACAAACCCAGCAGCTGCGTTGCAGATGAGAGGCATTTGTTTCGGAGGCAGAACAGGAGAATGTAGCAACCTAAAAATACCATTACAAAAAAAAAAAACCTGAAGACAGGTGCTGCAGTGTCTGACACAAACGAATGATGATGGAATTAAATACTCCATTACAGCTGCATCAGCCGCACGGTGATTTCACGTGATGGGTTCAGCAGGGACACAAAAAAAGGAACAAGGTGGGGGGGAGGGAGGCATAGCTTGGTGGAGAAGCAGCATCCACTGAGCCAAGGGGTTGTGGCTCCAGGGAAGATCACGACACAGATGTCAGGGGGTTGCTACGGGAAGTTGCTACATGGGAGGGAGGGTTCCGGCTGGATGGGAAAGGTTCCAGTCTGGAAAAGGGGTTCCCAGGATGGAAAGGATTGAGAACTGAAGTAGGTCAGAGAGCTACATAGAACACTGCCCTTGTGACGGTCTGGCCTGGGTGTTAATGGTGGAGGGAGGAAAGCAAGGAATAGAGCTCTGTTTAACAAGGCCTGTCTCCTTGCACTGATATCAGCTGCCTGGGGTGTTATCGATCCATTTAAGGGTTCATCTTCCCCTCGCACGCCCTGTTATCCCCACACGAACTCCTCGTGGGCCCACGCTCTATTAAGGCAAGCCCCTCGCCGGGTCGGCAGGAAACAAGCAATGGCTGCCGCTCTAATGCTGTTTAGCCCAGCCCTTTGGAGGAGACGCCAGTTCTGAGCTGGTTTGTACTAGAATAGGCTCCCAGAGGGAGCGCAGACGGCCCCGCCGCTCAGGACAGTCGGACCGAAGCTGGATAAAACACTTCAAGTGCCATGTAGGGAACAGTCGTGCAGGGGCAGGGAGATGGTCTAACGCATGGATTCTCGGGTACCGTTCCACCTGTCCCATGGTGCTAAATGGGGTGAAGGGGTTTGGCTAGATCCCAACTAAATGGGAGTGAAGAGGGTCACGGTAGGTGACAGGTTGAGAAGCACGAATCTAACAGGCCTTTGCCATCTGAGATGTCTAGGGTGGTCATGTGGTAATTAAGATCCTAGGTACTGCTGGCAAAAAGCAGGTCACATCAGCCCTGCTGCCCTTGGAAAAAAAATCTACTTTGGGCAACCGTCTTCTGCTTCCCTACCCTCCCAGCTCTTCACTTCCTGTCCTAAACTGCTGGGCGCCACCAATGTGTGCTGCTGAATAGATGCTGTGTGCCTCCCAGCAAATGGCTGTATTTTCATGGCAAGGGGAAGCCATTTTTGCATGGAAAGCCATTTGTGTGTTTTCAAAATGTCTTCCAGGGGACTCGCAGTGGCAGGAGCAGCAAATCATTCCCAAGCAAATTCCAAGCGTCTCCAAATCACAAGGAGGGAACAAGCCTACCATATGGAGTCTGAATTCAAACCCGATGTTTCCAAGCAATAGAAACAGGAGCTGGGATCCATCTGGTGAGTAACCTCAGCACGACACTGGGTCTTGCAGCTTTGCTCCGTCCATGTAGCTTCAGGGAACAGCTCTTCAAGTTGGCTTGAGGGCCTGCGGCAGAAGAAGAAATGAATCATAAGAACATAAGAACGGCGGTACTGGGTCAGACCAAAGGTCTATCTAGCCCAGTATCCTGTCTACCGACAGTGACCAATGCCAGGTGCCCCAGAGGGAGTGAACCTAACAGGCAATGATCAAGTGATCTCTCTCCTGCCATCCATCTCCACCCTCTGACAAACAGAGGCTAGGGACCCCATTCCTTACCCATCCTGGCTAATAGCCATTAATGGACTTAACCTCCATGAATTTATCCAGTTCTCTTTTAAACCCTGTTATAGTCCTAGCCTTCACAACCTCCTGAGGCAAGGAGTTCCACAAGTTGACTGTACGCTGTGTGAAGAAGAACTTCCTTTTATTTGTTTTAAACCTGCTGCCCATTAATTTCATTTGGTGGCCCCTAGTTCTTGTATTATGGGAATAAGTAAATAACTTTTGCTTATCTACTTTCTCCACACCACTCATGATTTTATAGACCTCTATCATATTCCCCCTTAGTCTCCTCTTTTCCAAGCTGAAAAGTCCTAGCCTCTTTAATCTCTCCTCATATGGGACCCGTTCCAAACCCCTAATCATTTTAGTTGCCCTTCTCTGAACCTTTTCTCAATTTCTTCCCCTTTAAGCACAAGGCTTTCAGGGATCTTCCAAGTTTGCCTGCGCTTGGCCTCTCCTCTGTTTCCGAGCAGTAACCCCGCCGTCCAGTCAGGACTATGGCACAGATCCTTATCAGCATTCCCTGGTCAATTCACATGCCGAGAAAAAAAATCCCACCGCGGCCTTCAGGGGACAAAAAAAGGCTGAAGCCTGAAGCGCGGCCATGCATAATTCATCCTTTGACCTTAAACCAGAAGTAGTAACAGGGAGAGGTACTTGAGCATCTTTAATCCCCTCGCCTGGGAACACAGAGCTGCTTTGGACACAGTCCAGTCCAAACCATGAAGAGCTTTTAAATCACTAAAGGCCTTGAGGACAATCGCTGTAGGTAAAGCGATTGGTCTTTCAGCTCTGTCTAATAGACAGCTGGAAAATCTAGCTAGCACTGAGGGTTTAGCAACAGCTACTGCAGATACCGTGGGGTTGATGGGTGCGTGTGTACGGGCAGGGGAATGGGGCGAGTGTCACGCCCCCTTTGCTGGATTCATTTTGACCAATGAATGCCGCTGGTTAAAGCTTGGACCACAATGATCATGTCTGAAAATGGGGGTGTAGCCCCACCTGGTCCCCAGGTTGTCCCATGGTATGGAGCAATAGGGAACCCCCTTGTTTTCCCTCTTGCTTTAATCCCACCTAGTCTGGAACCCTCCCACCCACACACACACACATCTAGTCTCCCCACCCCTCCTTTTATCCTACCAGCTGAGGACTGAACCTGCGTCTGAGTCCATTGACCTCACGTCTGAATCAGCCCCGGAGTTGGCTAGGAACCTGCAGCACTCTCCAGCCACTGGGCTACCCGCTTCCTTCTCCCCAGCCTCACCAGGCCACCGGCAGCAGAGGGGGGCAAGAGGTTGGGAGCTGGGGATTGAAATCAGGACGCTCGTGTTGCAGAGCAGCACGTCCGCCATGCGCTACGCCGCCAGGGTGCCCAGTGGGACTTCACCTTCTGCCGCGGTTATGGACTTCAGTGACAGATGCGGCTAGAGCGATCGAGCTGGACACTCGTCATAGAACGTGTGTCCTGGGCCTCTCTCATGTCTCAGCCTCCTGTCTGACGACGCGCCCCCACAAATCCCCAACGCGACCACAGCTGCTCAAGGCCTGCGCCTAGAATGAGATCAGTGAGGCACCTCCCCTCCACGCTACACGTCCTGGAGTGGCATCTCCATCAGCCAAGGAGAGCGGTCCTACACAGCAATGGCCCACGCCAAGTGGGAGAGAGACATTCTTCACTGGTGCACTTCAAGTCAGCCGCTGGGGCCTGTCTTCACTGCTCAGTTAACCCGGGTGGTTGGAGCTGGGTTAGACTAGCCTAGGTGTTAACATCCCCCCTGCAAAGCCTTACCCAGCTCACTGTGCGGGTCTGCACTTGCCCGTGTGCGTCTGCGGGCACACGCTGCCAGGTGTGGAGACACGCTAGGATCCTTTCCCAGTCAGCTGTGTTGGGAGAACGTGTCTGTTCTTTCAGGGGTAATTGTGGGATGATGTCGGAGGATTATCAGCACCGGTGATTTTACCTGCATCTTCACTGCCAAGTGAGCAGGAAACCAGAGGCCGGTTGTTTCAAATATGTCAAAATGAAACATTTCAATTTTTGTCTGATTTGTTGTTGCTGTTTTAGCCAGTGGAACCAATTCAGCAAATTCAACACAAATTCATGAAACGCTTTGTTCGAACCGAATCTGCATTTTTCGGGGTGGGGGGGAATGTTTTGGATGAAAAAACGTTACCCAGCTGTCAAGGGAACACTGATCAGTGCCCATTGCTCACCGAGCCTGTGGGCTCTCTGCTGAGGCTGCCAACCAAGGGGCCCAAGTCTGTGCCAGGATGCAGTCTCCTAGCCATCAGGCGCTGGCAAGACCCTCTGACTCTTGCCACATGAGCCCCCAGACAGCCAATGGATTGCAATGATCATTGCATCCCACCAAGCAGCCAGCGCTGGGTAGGGTCATTCAGCCACCTCTCACTGCATGAAGTTTTCTCCAGTGGACTCCCAAGAAATCAGTAAGGCAGAAGGACGCCAGCTTTAGCACGACCTGATTTCCAGCCAGGATATCAATCAGCAGCTAGTCGCCTGCACAGGCTACCAGAGTTCTTAGTCTTTTCATTTCACATAGAAACAAGGAAAAGCATTTAGCGCCGAAAGTGGAACATATGGTTGTGTCTAATGCTCACGTGCCGCTCCCTGCTGCCCGCCCCTTCCAGACTCCTGGATCTTCTTTTACTCGTCTTCAAAACCTAAATAGTCTAATAGGATGTTAAAAAAAAAATCAAGTTGGGGAGCTGGAGGCTAAAATGAGGGGAGGTTTTTGCAGCGTAGCCAGACGTCCCTTCCATAGCTCGGCCAGGTTTAGGGAGACAGACAGCAGAGGCGAAAGGAAATCATTAATTACGCATCTTCCATGCCCTTGAAGCCCATGGGACTATACATGGCACAAGGTGCTCTTCAATGTAAAGGAGCCGAGTTTGCATTGGCTGGAGGGGGCGGGGGGTGGATTTCACCTCACTGACCCACCTCCACCCTATGCCCCATCCCACTCCACCAGCAGCATTGGAGTAAGCAGGGGGTCTCTACACCCTGGGGCTGGGAGGGGTCATTCCCAGCTGGGGCAGGCGTACACATGCTAGCTCTGCTTGAAGTTGGGGATTGGTCCTGCTTTGAGCAGGGGGTTGGACTAGATATCTCCTGAGGTTCCTTCCAACCCTGATATTCTATGAAAATATCTATGAAAACAAGTCGCCGCCCACGCCGCTGGGGCCACACTGCTATTTGTAGACGCTAGCTCAGTCCAAGCTAGTGTGGGCACGCTAGGATTTACACCTCCCAGCTGAGGGGTAGAGGTAGCTTCAGTCGAGACACCACAGCCGGCCTCCTGAGCAACAGGGTCTCTACATGCCTGAGAAGGACTCAGCCCAGCAAACAAGGGAAAAGGAAGCACTTAAGTCGATCTTTCATCCTCTCCCCCTGGCAAAAATGTGTTTCCTTTGAGAGCAAAAGATCTTGGTTTGTTTCGGAGTTAAAACTGTCTCTCCTTTCAATCAGCTGCCCCCCTCCGTCCTTCACCCTGAGATCAGACAGTGTTGGTGTGCATACACACACACACACACACACACGTGTGCTGGCAGCAGCCCCCTACACACAGCCTGTGGCACTTTCGGGTGCTGCTGTTAAATAACTTTGGTGACCCTCTATCAATTTCTTGCAAGATGCCAAAATTCACTGGCCACCTCCAACTCAGCGGTGAGCTGTGCCCAGCACACTTCTAACATCTCCCCCCTGAGCTGTGCAAGAACATTCTCTCCTCCCCGACAAAGGGGGAAGAACCTGCCCTGAAAGTATTACTTAAAGGGGCATCACCTGCACATTTAGATTCTGTAGGAACAAGGTTTTGCAGAGCCTCAGGCCAAAAGAAACATTTCTACGTGCTGCTTTATTCCATTCCAATGGGAACAGCTCTTTCATTTGCCAACCAGTCAATGCTGTCCTTTTTTACAGCCCAAATATTGCACTGATGTGCTAATGTAATGTAACAAACAAAATGTGGGTCATTCCCTTTCTAGTGGTTAGTCTAAATAAGAGGATAATAGCCTACTATAGCTATCAGTTAACAGAGTTGCTCCTTTAACTTCAATAGAAGAAGTTGGCACGGAAGTTCCTAGGTTTGAATGCTACCACCGGTACAAGGGAAGTAACAGGCATCAATTGTAATTGGATATTCTACTTCGGGATCATTGATATATATGCAATGCACTGCCATATTCCGAGTGCGGGGTAGCATCCCGGCTGGTCAGGAATTTTTCTAAACTTCAAAAATTGAGGACCACAGTTCACTTTCGCTCTTTCGAAATGAACAGTTCTTGGTTTTTGTTTCCAAACAGTTTTTCATTTAAAACATTAACTTTGTTTACATTTAAGAATAGTTTCTTTTTTTAAAGGGCAAACGTGGAACAAAACATTGGGACATTTTTGAAACACAATGACCTGAACCAATTGTTCGTTTTTTTTATTGTTGGTTTGTGAACATTTTTGACATTTTGACTTTTCGTCCTGATTCAGGATGGGAAAAAAATTTCAAACTGTCAAGTATTCTCAGAGGACGATAAAACCTTTTCCGACTCAGCCCTAGGTAGCATGGTCCAGTGGTCAGAGCAGGGCAGTCACCAGGCTTGGGCTCCAGTGCGCTGCCACTGATTTTCTGTATGAATTTTGGAGAGTCATTTCACGTTGTACCACAGTGCAAAATTACTTTTGTTGTTTGTATATAGCAGCCTAGAGGTCCCATTGCGCTAGGCACTGCAAAAACACAGAGACAGTCCTTGCCCTGAAAAGTGAGAAAGGATGTGTTATCCCCATTTTACAGATGAGGAACTGAGGCAGAGAGAGATTAAAGTGACTTGCCCATGTCACACAGTGAGTCAGTAACAGAACTGGGAATTCAATCAGATCCCCTGAATCCTATACCTGGGTCTAAACCAGAAGACCATCCTTCATCTAGCATTATGAGATCCTTATGAATGATGCCATATAAATGCAAAGTATTATGAACAACAACAAATATTGCTCTAAACCCAAGAGCTGCAGGCACACTTGAGGGCCAGAAGGCAGTGGGAATGCCTTTGACAGCTACAGTCACCAGCTCGACAAATCCCCCGTGTCGGAGGAGCCAATATTGTTCATCTCCGTTCCCTCACTCCGTGTTTGTCACACTGCTACTGTAAATATCTCCTCTCGTTATCCTCAGTGGAGTGCTATAAATCCAACCCTCTCTCCCTGCGATGGTTCATGAGCCGTATCACTGAGAACAGCACGGCTCAGGGCTCAGAAAAACACCTGCAAGTCGAAATCGGAGAACTTTATTCTGCTCTTTAGATTCCTGCCTACTGGACAAACCGTGTTCTGGGGGATTAGGGACTGGAGACAGACAATTATAGCCAATTGCAGCCAGCTAGCGGATTTGCAGACGATGGGCAAAGGGGAATTTGGAGCTAGTATTTTTGCACTGGTTCAGAGCGTTTAAGAAGCTGGAATGTTTGTTGCAGTGTAGGCAGGTTCTCTCTGCTTGCTCGTCTTCTTTTTTTCCCCCCCTTTCCCTAAACACTCTGGAGTAGTTTGCTGTCATAAATGCTAAATGGAGCTTGCAATCTTTAAACACTGGTAAGCTCGTGTTGCATAAACAAGGTGGTAAAATTTAAAGGCCTGCGTGGAGATAACCACAGGGCGTCTGCTCTCTCTAGGGAGCTAACGCGGGATGCCGGTCCTTTAAAAGGTGGGCTAAACATACAGGAGAACCACCGGGGCAGATCTAATAGTGGGGGAGGTTGGCAAATACCAACCGGGTCCTTCCCCTGCTGGGGCGCTCTGAACAAAGGTCCCTAGCAATAGGTGCCCCAATTCATTTGCCATCCAGATCTTTATCTTCAAATCCACGTAAAAAACATGCTACCCTAAGGATTCAACTGGGGGATTAAGGCTTAGATACACAGGAATCACCAGGCAGGATCAGCCCCAGGGTCCATCCGATGCAGTATCCTGTCTCGGACAGTAGCCAGCACCAGATGCCTGAGAGAAAGGCATAAGAACTCTGCAGAAGGCCCGTGTGTGATAATCTGCCTCCCTAATGTTAAGTTTTTCCTGATCTCCAATGGATAGATCGTGTCTTAGAGATGCCAACTGGCACAGCAACACTGCTACACACGCCCGTTCGTGTGGCGGTTTGCGTGGGCATCCACCTCTCTCTACTAGATGGTGGCACTCGGATACCATGGTGATGGGGGCAATGTAAGAACCCAGACAGATAATCTCTGCTGCGTATGATCATACTACCTCTCATTTTCCTAAAGGGAGACATACAGGCCCTAATTCGACGCTGGCCACCAAAGAGTTTTCTTCAGCTCTCACAGCTCTCGCGTTCGGTCCTTGGCATGGTATTAATGGACAGCCACACGGTCTATGTCGCTACGGGATCATTGGGTGATGTCGAACCAGGCACAGCGCTTGGGTAGGCAAGTCCAACCTGGTCTCGTTTTTGAAGGGGACACACCGCTGCAGATGACAGGAGGGATGAGAAGTGGAGCACTGGCAGGGCCGGCTCCAGCTTTTTTGCTGCCCCAAGCGGCGAAGCAATAAATAAATGATGATAAAGCTGATCTGCGGCACTTCAGCGGCAGCTCAGTTGCGCCGCTTCATTCTCCAGTGGCAGTTTGGTGGCGGGTCCTTCGCTCCCCCTCTTCCTCTTCGGCGGCAGCTCAAAGAGGGACTGAGGGAGCCACCGCCGAATTGCCGTCGAAGACCCGGACGTGCCGCCCCTTTCCATTGGGCGCCCCAAGCACCTGCTTCCTTTGCTGGTGCCTGGAGCCGGCCCTGAGTACTGGTCTCCGTCCTGGAAGGGGAAGCTTCGATTCCTTTTCTTTTTCCTTTTCAACAGAGTTTTATTTTTAATTAAAAATGTCACACACCTGGGAGCATTATAAACATACAAATGGTTGTGCTGGGCAACTTCTCTGCACTGGGGCCTACCTGCTCCCCCACAAAAGAATAGAGGGACTGTTGATCAGACCCATAGCATAGGCCTCTTGGTCTCCCCCTAAACGAAATGTGCTGTGAAAAGGGACAGGTCCACATACAGGCTACAGTAAGTGGGGCACGTGCCAGTCCGGCATTGTGGGACATGGAAAGGAATATGGGCTGCAAAATGAAACGATAAATGCTACAGAGAAATGATGCATTTATATGCAGAGCAGACCTGCTCCTCTTCCTCCTGTGAGGTGTGCTGTGCACATCTATCTTGGCTTCCTTCTGTTGTTGACAAATCATGCCGGGCAGAGGCAGACTTTCTGTTTTTCTCTCCCATGTCGTCTCCTCCACCCGCTTTTGAATTTCTTGCGCTGTCTCTTATCTGCAGTTGCCCTGAACTCTCAAGCGGCTTTGTATTGTCGCAGCGAAGAACCAGACAAAAGAGCATCGTGTGGTTTGCCACTGTCTCACCAACTAACGGTGCCATATAGTCCAAGGAGACATTCCTACCCTCCAGCAAATAACTACAGAACTAGATAAATGGCGCCAAAGTGCACGCACGTTCATCTGGATTGTTAAGTGAACTCACATTGGCTGAGTCATCATCCCTTTCCTGTTCACTTTCCACAAACAATAGAGCGATCGAGTTGCTCTAGCATGAATGTTTGTGGCAATCAAATTTTAAGCGTGCACAAGAACAGAAAACAACTTTAAAATGTGCTCTCTGTGAGCATTTAGATGAGAGAGGAAGAGAGAGAGGCACACTCTGTCCATCTGTCCCAGAGGATGAGAGTCTGCTACAGCTCGTGGTTATAAACCTTAGCTCTTTGACTCATGCTCTGATAGATCATGCGTTTAGCTTGGGAGGTCCTCAGTTAGGGTGACCAGATGTCCCGATTTCATAGGGACAGTCCCGATTTTTGGAGCTTTTTTTTTTACATAGGCACTTATTACCCCCCACCCCCGTCCTGATTTTTTACACTTGCTGTCCGGTTACCCTATCCCCAGTTAAATCCCTGGTGTCACACCTACCCTGCTCACAGAACAGTTATACTCCTCCTAGGAAAAAAAAAAAAAAAAAACTATCACGTGACCTACATGACCAAATTGCTGTCAGGGGGGCAAGGGTGTGGAGAGGGGCTGGGATTGTCAGGGACAGGGAGCAGGGGGGGTTAGATGGGTCTGGGGTTCTGGGGGGGCTGTCAGGGGGTAGGGGTGTGGAGAGGGGTCGAGGCAGGCAGGTAGCAGAGGGGGTTGGATGGGTCAGGAGTTCTGGGGGTCCTGTCGGGGGCGGGGAGCAGTAGGATAGGGCATGGGAGTCCCCGGGGATCTGTCTGGGGGCAGGGGTGTGAATATGGGGTGGGGGTGTGGACAAAGATCGGGGCAGTCAGGGGACAGGTAGGGTCGTAGGGCATTCTCAGGAGGGGGCAGTCAGGGGACAAGAAGCAGGGCGGCTTAGATAAGCGGTGGGGTCCTAGGGGGCAGTTAGTGGCAGGGGTCCCAGGAGGGGGCAGTCAGGGGACAAGGAGTGGGGGGGGGGAAGTGGGAGGGAGTGGATGGGGCAGGGGCGGGACTAGAGCGGGCTCCTCCCCCCCCGTCCTCTTTTTTGCTTGTGGAAATATGGTCTCACACACACACACACACACACACACACACCCTCTCTGTTTGTACTGCTTTAGCAAAAATCTCCATTTTAGGCTTAAAAGTGACTTAACCACTGTTGACTGTGGGGGAGGGGTATTTTTTGTTTTAAGTTCCGGTCCTGACATCAAGAATCTCAGTTGTCATTTAAAGGAGGAGGGTTCAAGGCCTCACAGTAGTGGAGAAAAGCTTGAAAACATATACTGAGCATGCCCCAAAAACCTGGAAACCAGAAGGTAAATAACCTCAATTTTTATTTTATTTTTTTAAATTTGTGATTTATAAGCCAAACTCGGGATTTGGGCTGCTAGCAAGACAGTTCAACAGTCTGCCTCCCTAGGTACTTAGATGACCCTTATCACCAGAGTACCACAAATATTAACGAACCTACCCTTGTGACACACTTACAAGATAGGACAGTAGTGGGGATCCATTTTACAGATCAAGAACAGTGCGACTGAGAGCTACCCTAGAAAGGCTTTGCCTGTACAGATATAGCTATTCTGGAAGAACACTCTAGTGTGGAGACAACACATATCAGCATCAAGAGATCTTTGGCCACCTCCTTAGGACTGGCTATACTGGCAAAAAGGACTCTCTTGACCTTGGCCCAAGGTCAGATGGGCAGCTTGTGTCAAATACAGGAATGGAACCCAGCCCTGCTGAGCCCCCGTCCACCGCTTTGCTCACAAAGGCATCCTTCCTCCTACCTTCCTTTCAATGGGTTATCATCACCCACATGAACTTCTCTGCCTGCCCCCAAACATCCCGCTGGTCATATGAACAAATCATGTTCAGTATGTTCCCAATCCCCGGGAGAATGGATGAGGTAGTGCCGGGGGACACAACACGCTGTAGTCCACACAGTTGATTTTCATCTTTGCTGTCCTTTCTCCCCCTCTGATCAGGAAAATGCCCCAGCAGGGCAAAGATTTCTCTAAACCTGGGGTCCATAACGTAATTTTAAGGGAGCTACCCAAGAGAGGTGACAGCTGAGCCTAGAGTGTGCGTCCTCAAGGGACCAGAAGGGAAATATCCTGACCTGTGACACGTGCTGTGCCCACACCCCTCGGTTTGTTAGATACAGTGCATCTTCACAACCTTTTCTGTCATTTTCCCTGGCGAAATTAACCACCCGCTGCAGTAGTATAGTGGTGGGCGATGCTATCCCTAGGCAAAAATTACACTGAGATAGAGTTAATGCTGAGAGGACAAATCAATCATTTAGGGTAAAACATTACAGGGTTATAATTATCCTCAAAACAAGCATTTCAATGCGGGAGGCAAATATAACCCCCCATTTATATATACAGTTTGCAGATCATGTTTCAGGGCCTTCCTTTTGAAGGCAGCATGATCTAGTGGGTAGGACACCGGACTGGAATGCCAGAGACATGAGTTCCAATTCACCTTCTAAACCACGGCCACAGCCCAGCAGTGCAAGTTCAGGGCCGGCGCAACCCATTAGGCGACCTAGGCAGTCACCTAGGCCACTACAATTTGGGGGGCGGCAACCGCAGCGGCATTTCGGGGTGTGACCTTCCGCTGCCTCTGTGGGGGGCGGCATTTCAGGGCAGCAGAAAAGCTGGTGGCGCTCCTGTGCAAGTTACTTCCCCTCTATTTATCCTCCCACCCGCTGTATATCTTGTCTATTTAGATTGACCTTGATCCTCATTATGAACAGTACCTAGCACAATGGGGCCCCAATTGTGGTTGCAGCCGGTAGGCTCTATCATAATACAAAGGATAATAATTCTGTGACTACAAGTGCCATACCAGTGTTGGCTTGTTATCCAAATAAAATATAGGATTAGGGTTATAGGATTAGGGTTGGCAGAATTCAATTTATATATATATATATATAGTAATTTCAACAGATAATATTCTTTTTAAGTCTTTTTTCTATTTTTAATTTATTTACATTTTCAGTTATGTAAAATTATGGGGTTTCAGCATTTTATTTGTATCAATTAAAATGTTGACAGTTGTGGGAAATTATTAAATGACGCTAAACCTTGAAATGTAAAAAGAGTTAAAGCCCCAGTTCTTGACATCGCATCAAAATAGACAAAGTAAATATGCATAAATCTAAGTCCAATACGTTCTCAGGCGGCACTTTTCATAACTTGCCTATCTGTATATTTCTATGACCACCAGTGGGAATATTTTTTTGTTCTTTGCATGTGTATGGTGAAATCAATGTTTACCGACATTTACTGATAAAAATCTAATCCTGCCAAGCCTATACGTGATGAACTTTGTGTGTCCTCGGGGGGGGGGGGGGTGGTCAATATTCATTTTTCTGGGGTTTAGTTAGTCTCCCAGCCTAGTCTCCATAGAGTTGAACTATCTGGGCGGCGCCTGAGTTCTTAAGAGCTATTTGACCAAGAAAATAATTTATCTGAAAGCTTCAAGGGGTTCAGTTGCATCTGCTGAGTGTCCTGGCTCATCTCTGTTCACTTCTGAGTAATGTTGACTCAAGGCAAACCAGGGAGGACTTTTCCTACCCCCTTCCAACCATGTCATGCACCTGTTCTTCTGAAGATTAATAGTGGAAACTGGGCATCCGTGTATGTAAGAGCAATCCATCAGTCCACAATCTTTCTTCTTTCTGCCTTTTTAAGGAAGGAAATACAGGCGGAGCAATGAAAAACTACCTAATCCCATGCAGGGCAGATAGACTAAATAACCCACAACATCCTTCCAACCCTAATGCTTAAGATGACCAAAGGGGAAACTGGGTGGCTCGGGGAATGGGTAACGGGCAGGTTGCTGGCTCAGTAGTGTCCATCCAGAGCTGGTTGGGTTGTGGTGAATTGTGTGTGGAAGTCTCAGTCCGTTTCCCAATGGACTCACCACAAAAAAACAACCGGCATGGCTGGCAGGCGTGTCAGCCGTCTCAACAGCGAGAGTGAAAGCTGAGCTATACCCTGGAGCTGGTTGGGAAATATTTTTTTCCTCCACCAAAAAATTAGATGAAGAGGGAAAAAAATAATTTTTGTCTAAGTTTTCCATGGAAAATTTCAATTTTGCAGCAAAAATCAGAATACAGAAGTATTTCAATTTGGAAATGCTGCCTCCTGGGAGTTGTAGTTTGGGTGCCTCATGCTCCCATTTGCCTCTATAGACCATGCTCCATGATCAGACTATATTTCCCATGATGCAGCTCATGCTGAGGGGAGGCAGTTGCATCATGGAAGACCTTAGCTGTGGGAGATGTAGTCTGAGCAGGGAGACTGACCCACAGGAGACTCAAGGTAACCAAACTACAACTCCCATGAGGCACTGGAGCAGCATCTCCAAACTGAAATATTTCCGTTCTCAGCTGTTTGGCAACGAGAGGTTTTCCACAGAAAGCAGAGACTTGGTGAAAAAAATTTTCCTTTTAGTTGAAAATCCAATTTTCCATCAAAAGCAGTTCAGATGGAAGGGACCTGCCCTATTGCACCGTCAGCCCTAGAGGTGGTCCCCGAAAGGGGAGTTCCACTGATATCCGTGATGTTGGCACCAATCAGGCTACAACCCTTTTATCTAAGAACGGGATTTTGCTCTCAATCAGGCACCTTTTGCAAACCTTAAAAACACTGAAAGACATTGCAAGGAGACATCGCACTGTGCAACTCCTGGGTGGCACGTGAACTGGCCATTTGGGGAAGCTATCACCCATCGCCACCCCTCTCCGTTCCCCCTCCCCTGCCAGAGCCTTGAGCCCCCCCCCACCATGGCCAACAGCTACCCCCTCCCAGCCCTGGGCCACCCGAGAACCCCAGTTCTAGAGCACTGAGGGGCGTGGCCCCAGCACCCCAGGCAGTGTAACCCCAGCGCCAGGCTGCCCGAGCAACAGCTGCAGCCACTCTGAGTCCCGGGCTACAGCCCGGCCACCCTACCTCCAGCCCGGGCCATGGGGCAAGACCGGGAAGCAGGAAGGAGCCTGGTCAGAGCATGGGCAGGGCCATGCCTGGCTGTTTGGAGCGGCTCAGCTTCCCTTGGCCTGCGATACTTGCCACCCATGGGGCAACTTCTGCTGCTTTCCTTTTTTTAAAAAAAGGCTGGGTGTTACGAGAAAACACTCTGCAAATTCTCATCACTGGGGACCAGGTGAGAATCGAAACAGAAAAATACCTAGATAAACTGGGGCATCCAAGATCATGTTGATACAGTATATTTATGCCTCCTTGGTGATCATCTCCTGGTGAACATTCAATCCTTCTCCCCGGGCCACTGTTTCTTCTCTTCCTTTTTCTCTAAAATTGTGCATTGCAGATGGTTAGAGCAGTTTTTTACATCAAAGCCCTGTAGCTCTCCTGCGTGCTCTGTTCTTTCCCTGGCCCTGTCATCACTTGGAATTTATTTTTCCCCATTTTCGACCTACGGTGCATCTGTTTCTCATAAAAGCCCAAATTCATTTTTTTGCGTGCGTGCTTTTTCCAGGCTCCCCCTCCCCGCCGCCTCACCGTTTCTGAATGAATTTCAGGGCCCATAAAAGTTGATTGCACTTGCTGCAAACAAGTCCGCTGCAAGCTTCCACTCTGCCAATGCCCCGGACCCTTGATACGCTGCTTTAGCCCTGACCTCAGAGAGGCAAATTGTGTCAAGTTATGAACCAATGCCTATTTAGGAACAAAGCAAGACCACTATACACAGTTCACTCTGGAACTGAGCAACGCACAGTCAACCTGTGGAACTCTTTGCCAGAGGATGTTGTGAAGGCCATCAAACAAAAAAAGGGTTCAAAAAAAAGTACTAGATAAGTTAATGGAGGGTAGGTCCATCAACGGCTATTAGCCAGGATGGGCAGGGAGGGTGTCCCTAGCCTCTGTTTGCCAGAAGCTGGGAATGGGCAACAGGGAATAGATCCCTTGATGATTCCCTGTTCTGTTCACTCCCTCTGGGGCACCTGGCATTGGCCACTGTCGGAAGACAGGATACTGGGCTAGATGGACCTTTGGTCTGACCCAGAATGGCCATTCTTATATTCTTAAGCTTTGAACCCAAGCGGTCAGCAGTGAAAAGCTATAGCACGTTCTGCCCCTGCACAAATCAGTTATTCTCAGCTTCACACACCCCCTTTTGGTCTTTTCACCTTCCATTGCTTTGGTCATTTAGCCAAACTCTAGAAAATGAGCATGAGCACTGCCTTATGCAGGATACATTTTCATGTCTGATGCATTGACCCAGGGAAACACTGTTCAGATGCAAATATTTGAGAAGCAGTGACATAAGAGGAAGGGGGTGAGGGATGGAATTATATACGTTTGCTGAGGTGGCCCAATAAAATGCCCCAGGTTGGCACTCAAAATGGAAAACATCACACCAAAGATGAGGCAAGGAGGACGTCGGTCTCTGAAGAGCCAGGAGACAAGCAAAGGCTAGAGAGGGTATCAAATCAAAACCAGGATTTGAACTTTGGGGAAGTTCCAAACATTGCATCTGGCCCCTGGGCCTGATTCTGCTGTCAGTTACACTGGTGCAATCAGGGAATATCTCCCAGTATTGTCAAGCCGCCAAAATCAAGAGATTGGCTTTACAAAAAAATTGTGAGATTTGATTAGAACAATCAACATTGGGTTATTTTATTTGCCTTTTAGTTTCTGAAGCTCAAGGCATGCTTTCAAGTTTTTTTCTACTATCCTGAGGGCTAGGCACTTCCCTTTTTAAAAAAAGATGAAAGCTGAGGTTCTCGCATATTCACATGACTCCAGGAGCTGGAGCTGTAACACACACACACCAAGCAGCGTGAGACTTGTGATGTAATCAGGAGAGTTGATCACTAGCATGCCTGAAGATCAATACTGGCGTAACTAAGAGCAGAACCCAACCCCCATCTGTACACTGGGAGGAGACAAACTGAAAAGCACTGGCCCGAATCTGCCTGTAAGGCGTGGTGGTTTGGACTGCAATTTATATCTGGATCTCACGCCCTTGTCACCCATCTAGAGGTGAGAGGTAGATGCAGCATCATCGCAAACGGTGCTGAGGAGTATGTTGGAGAGAAGACCTGGAGGACTAACGTGAAAAGCATCCAATGCTATGCCCAGGGTTAGACAGGTAGCTGTCCCTTCATCCTTTGATTCTAAGACCTGCTTCTCCAAGAAGTCACATGGTTGCTTTCAGGTCCTGTCCGATCCCGCAGATGCCCCGAGGAACAAATGAGAATGGCTCCACCAAGGCGCCAGCGACATGGGCCCTGAGGACCAGAACGCCTGTTCGCTGGGGGAGAGCCATCTGCGCGATACCACGGCTCACTTATTGCCGTTTGCTCCCAGAAGCCGGGCGGTTTGCTCGTTCCTTCCGCACACACATTCCTCTGACGAGAGGCACCAGGCAGACAGCAAGCAAGGGACAAGGCTGGCAGCCTGCAGGCACATAGCGGGCTTTGAAGACATGGGATTACGCCAGGCCTTGGCCCTCCTGAGCCTGCAGGCTCACCTCAGCAGGAACCGCCACAAAGGAGGAAGCGCCCTGAGAAGCCCAGGGAAGTGTCATGAGAAAAGCGTGGGCAGGAGGGGAGGGGGACAGTCGACCTTGATAGGGAAAAGAGGGGAAATAATCGGAGCTTCCTTCTGCAGGCAAAGCCGCTCAACCCAGACAGGGAATCAAAAGGAACAGCTGACAGAGCGGAATGCACGCCGGGTGGCGGCCGGCACCGAGCGCTGCCTCTGGCAGGATTTAACTGGGGCAGATCGGCCTTCGGGGTTGCTGCAGCACCTAGCGCGCGTGGCAGGCAGTTTGACTGCATGGAAATGCTCCCTTGCTTCTCGTTTGTTTCCTCCTTGGCGTGTAAGGCAGCTCAGAGACCACGGTGCCTGGGAATCCCAAGCCCAGAGGAGACGCCTGCTTACAGGGACCCTGTCACCCTCCTTTCGATTATACCCCAGATCTGTTTTGTTCTGTTGCTGTTTGCCCGGCTATCTGGGTGTAAACCAGGGGTGGCCAACCTGGGGATCTGGAGCCACATGCGGCTCCTTGTCTAGGCACCGACTCCGGGGCCGGAGCTACAGGCGCCAACTTTCCAATGTGCCGGGGGGGGGGGTGCTCACTGCTCAACCCCGGCTCTGTCACAGGCCCTGCCCCCACTCCACCCCTTCCCGCCCCCTCCACTGAGCCGGCCATGTGTTCGCTCCTCCCCCTCTCCCACCCCCCCAGCCTCCAGGCAGAGTGGGATTGGCTAAACCTTGACACGGTTAACATCCAGGTGTCATTGCTGAGCGTGAGATCCATGACTGTTATTTGCTTAGCACCTGAGCAAAATGCATCCCACTCATACGAAAAAAAGGCCCCAGTATTCCCTGCCCCAAAGAATGTGCAGCTATATAAAGATGTGGCAACAAACATGGCCCACACAAGATAAAGAGGCTGCGGGGAATGGAGGAGAAGCTGGGGAAGGCAGTACAGTCCTGGGGTTCTTTAGAACATAAGGCATACATCATACTGGATTTAATCCGCCCGCGCAAAACTCAAGGGGTTGCAAATAGTTTTGAACCTTTAGGAAAATGTAGCGGTGGATTCCTTCTTCGTGTCTTGGGTGCAGATCTGTACTGGAAACCTATATCTGAACTCCCATGAATTACGGGAAAAGGTCAGGTCAGGATCCAATCTTCACCGCTTCAGCCCAGCTCTGTGCCAAACCCTTACAGGCTGAAAACCACCAAGCGTCACCCTGTTCTGGATGTGCTCTCGCACTCACTTCCATGCTGGAGTTTTGTAACACTCCAACTCTTCCCAAAAGGCATTGAGGCTAATTACAGGAGCAGGCCAGCAACCCATCTCACTTCTCCTGCTTCCAGCACCAGCCAACGCTGGGTGTCTCAGGGAAAGGCAAAACCCACAAACCTACAGGGCCAAATCCTCAGCTGATGTAAATCAGCTATGGAGCTATGCCACTTTACACCAGCTGCTGATCTAGCCCGTAGCATCTGTAGCCGGTCACGCTGATTTCCTTTCGGATTCTCTCTGGGGCTTTATACACCAAACGCATCATCATGGTATCCGGGTGCCAGATCACTGCAGGTGGCCACTGGTGACCTGACGTACAGGAGATTTTATAACCATTATCTCTTCACAGCTACAAGTATCGCTATTAAATCTCATTTAAAGCCAGTATTTAAGTTATCACCCTTCACCCTTCCACAAAATCTTCTACTCACGTCAGCAGGCAGGGGCTGGGTTCCCGATGGACCTTCCATCCTCTAGCTCACAATTAACTTCTGCTCCCTGCCCCCCTCTGCCAGCGACAGCAGAAGACTTTATAGGGCTAAGGCCATAAATATCTGGCCACATGCTGAAAGTGAAAATAGAGTCAAATTCCTTGGCTGAGCCAGGAAACCTTTTACCACAAAGCACTTGGGAACGTAGGCATCAGCGAACTGGGTCTGTCTAATAATCATCTTTAGCTCTGATCTAGCCCTTTTCATCAATAGATCTCAAAGTGCTTTACAAAGGAGGGCAGCAGCATCATCCCCATTTTACAGATAGGGAAAATGAGGCACAGAGAGGGGGAGTGATTTGCCCAAGGTCACCTAGCAGCAGAGCTGAGAACAGAACCCCAAGTCTCATGTCTCAGTATAGGGCTTTACCCACAAGGCCACATGGCTACTAGTCCAGCATCCGCTCTCTGAAACGGACCTATTGAGGTAGCGCTTAGGTGCCCCAGTCACGGACCAGGACCTCATTGTGCCAGGCCCTGCACAAACATTGAACAAAAGGACAATCTCTGCCCATGCTGCGGAGGAAAATGTGAAACTCTGCAGTGGCAGCTATGGAATAACCTGGGGACCCTGAAAAAGGATCTCCCTCTAACCCCCATTAATTAGTAGCTGGTTATGGCATGAAGCTCTATCACCGTCTCCTCAACAATGGGGGCCTGAGGCTCGGCTGGAATCCTTGATTCTAATACAAATACATACTATAACCCCTTTCAAAATGAATGGATTGTTTGTTTATATAACCCTTGCTGTTATTGTTTACAACACTCTGGCTGTTCTTGTTAGTCATATAACCCCCCAATTCTTTTTTTAATCCTGCCTCTCAAATATCATGTGGCAATGAGTTCCACAGGCAAACTGTGAAAAGTATCTCCTTTTACCCTTTTTGCATTTGTTCCCTTTCACAATTTCAACAAACATCCCCTTGTGTTTGGATTATGAGGCGGCATGAATGGCAGTGCCCACTTTGCCTTCTATAGGTCATTTATTATTTTGTATCCCTTTATCAGGTCTCCTCCCCTTAGTAAACAGCCCTGGTCTTTTGAATCTCTCTTTGTCCAGAAGTTTCCCACTCCACTTTGGACTGAAGTACATCATGCTTCAGTTGCATGCGAGCACAACAGGTCAAAGGCTGGTTGTTCCTAAGAGAAATTGCTGAAAAGAATAACAGCCACAGTGTTGCTATCTCCTCCATTGCTAGCACAGCAAGGGGTACCTGTAGAAGATGCTTCCAGTCTCATCCTCATCACCACCACTCCCATAACCGCATTGGTCATTGGGGCACCATCACTGATGAGCAATCAACCAATTGTCTCCACCCCTGACGATTGTGTGTCAGTGCTGGAGTCTTGGTGAAGTCCATTCCTGTCCACTCTTATATTGTCAATCCATCTCTTCTTCTGTCTACCTGTTCTTCTCTTCCCCTGTACTGTCCCTTGGAGGATGATCTTGGATAGGCCAGATCTTGTTACATGGTCGTATCACTCAACTTGCGCTTCTTCACAGTTGTCAGGAGGTCTTCATATGACCCAGCGCGTTGGGTGATGTTGTGGACCTCTTCATTAGTGACGTGGTTGAAGTAGGAGATGCCCAGGATTTTATGGAAGTAACTCATCTCTAATACTCATTTGGTTTCATTCTTGACAGATGTGTAGATTTAATCATTAGAATTGACATGGTGCTTTTCATCCATAGATCTCTCAAAGGCAAATCAGTATCATTACCCCGGTTTTACTGATGGGGAAACTGAGGGACAGAGAGGGGAAATAGCTGCCCCAAGCCGGTACAATAAATCAGTGCCAGAGTCTGGAACAGAACCCAGGCATCCCGGTACCCTATCCACTGGGCAACACTGCATCCCATTAATGAGTTAACCAACCTATTAACCGGTCCTGAGATCTTTACTTTTGCAGGAAAAGTTTGCTGTTAACAGGGACTGAACAAACGAGAAAACAGGATAATCCCATCATTCACCATGTCCATTTCAGCTCCCCTATTACTGGGCCAAGCCTACGTTACCACCGGAGTTCCAGTAGTCCCAGAGTCCTGGAGTATGTAAACCTTTTATTCCTAAATATCTCCTTCTAAAAGAGGCTCATTCACAACCCCATAGTCCAGCAAATGACAATGTCACCAGAGTGACAAGGTGCGGGAGGCAATATCTTTTATTGGACCAACTTCTGTTAGTTAAAAAGACAACCTTTTGAGCTTACCCGGAGCTCTTCAAGTCTGCGTAGCTCAAAAACTTGTCTCTTTCACCACCAGAAGTTGGTCCAATAAAATACATTATCTCATCCACCTTGTCTCGCTAATATCCTGGGACCAACATGACCACAACAACACTACAAACAATTATGTCAGATTAGCAGCCATAAAGAAACCAGCTGGCCTATTTAGTCCAACCTCAGGCTCTCAGTCATTAAAGGTAGCTTTCTGTTTAACGTCATTAGGCAGGAGTTTTCAAATGCCGCCTGTGACAAGCTCACCTGGTGCTTGTCATATTAGCATCTAGGAGTGATAATGAGTCTGGAGAAACCGATCAATAACAGAAATATGGAAAAACGGAGAGAACTAGGATCTTAATTCATAGCTGTTCAGGCCAGCCCTTCCAATATACAGATGTCAAATCCACTGCCTCCTAGTGCAGTCTGCACAGTTTAGATGTTAGAAAGTCAGATTTATTGTCAGAAACACGCCATAAAAGGTGTTTACAAGGAAATATCTCCGGCCATTACAATACACCAGATTACATTTTTTTTTAAAAGAGTACAAGTTGCATTATATCCTCTCCAGCGCTCACAGAAGCTTTTTAGAACTTGCCAAGAAATCCTGCTGGCTAGCATCTCTGAGTCTAGCTATCTTCTCTGTACATCAGTGTCACCCCAGTATATTTAAATCAATATGGGGTATCTATTAGTGGGAGGGAGGCAGTGTGCATACACCTGGACTGGGAATCAACAGATGTGGGTTCTGGTCCTAGCTTTGCCCCTGGCTTGTTGGAGGATGTTAAGCAAGTCACTTCACCTCCTTGAGCCTCAGTTTTCCAATCTATAAAATGGGGATAATGATGCTGCCCCTCTGTGTGAAGCGCTTGGCGATGGACTGATCGAAAGCTCTGTATAACACCTAGGAATTGTTACGACTACTGGAAGCAGTTTTCTTTCAGCAGCAAAGTTGCCCTCTTGCAAATCATTATGGCTCCAAACCTACCATCAGATGCAAGGGTCTTTCTGCTCGGATCCGATTGCGGGATCGGGGCCTAATAGAATAATGAAATGACAGTAGAACCGATTTTTTTTAAAAGTCAAGATTTTGGCCACAATTTTTTGCAAACTTTTGTGTTTTTTAATTTTTAATGAAAACGTGGCTGTTTTCTATCAACTGGTGGCTGAAATAAAATTCAAAATTTTGCTATTTAGATGAAACATTTTAAACACAACATTCTTTGTGAAAGTCTTTCTGCCTTTTTCAACCAGTTCTAGTGACCCATTGGTGCATCTCGGCCACTTCTGCCAGATGGAAACTGCTCCACCACTCTCAGAAACTACTGGAAGTTCTGAGACATTCACATGCTACACTGATTAACAGGGCCATGAATACCTGAATCAATCCAATCGTGGGGGCTCTTGGTGTAGGAGAAGCATAGTTCAATCACTGCTCCAGCTGGGAGCTAGGACTCTGAGAGGAAGGATGACCCAGAGGTTAGGGTACTTGCCAGAGACACGGGTTAGGTTCCCTGTTCTGTCCGTGTGACCTTGGATTCACGGATTCTTGGTCCCTCAGCTGTCAAACAGGGATCAGAGCACACCCAGGGTGTTTGAGGAGAAATACAGTATGAAGATTTTTTTTTGAGGTGCTCAAATATAATAGTAATGGGGGTCACTTAAGTACTTGAGATAAAGCAACCGGTCTGGAGCCCTAAAGAGTCATGACTTTGTTACCTGCGTTGTAATAAGTCAGTGGCCACGCCACCAACCGCTGTCCCATTCCTCCAGGAGATACAACAGTTTACCAGTCCTCTGCTTCCTAGAGTGTAGCCAGCTTGAAGGCCTTTGACCCAGACCTTGTGGTCCTTCTCCACTTTTTTTAAGGGTCCTGCTCAAAAGCCATTTGCAAATTCAAGTTCAGTTTGTTCATCCTTCGTGAACTCCTATCTCGCCCTACGCAGTTCAGCAAGTTAGAGAGTCCATTGCTGGCTTAGCCGTAGGCAGATGGGGATAAAAGGCAGGCGTGGTCCAGGGACTAGGGTAATGGACTGCGATTCAGAAGACCTGGCTCTGCCATGAACAGGTGGGACCTTGGGCAATTTGATTCTGATTTATCCATTTGGTTATACACGCTTTGGAGGCAGGGACAGTCTCATGTCCTGGGTCACCCAGACACGATAAATCATCACTTCACCTCTCTTTTCCCATCAGGTATAATGATATTTACCTTCTTTGTAAAGCACCGTTAGGGACCAGGATGTAGGTGGTCTGGCCTAGTAGTCAGAGCAGGTGTCCAGGCTGGGGAACGAAGCCAAGGGTCAGCACCAGAGAGGGTGAGAAGTCAGAGGCCGGGGTCAGAGCCAGGACTGGTAACTGAGGATCAGAGGTGAGGTGTAAGGGCAGGAGGCGAGCAGGAACATGGTGGGAACAGGAGCAAAGGCAGGCACCAGGAGTGGAGCTGGAATCAGGAATAGGGCTGAGTGCAGGAAACAGGTACAAGCAGAGTCCCATGCAGCCACAACAGGGAACCCCTCTGTTGCTCTGAAACTTCCTGTGCCTCCTTCTGGCTTAAATAGCGTAGTTGGACCAATCAGTGGAGTTGGGCAATTCTCCAATCACAGCTCCCGTGGGTGGTGCTTCGGTAGGGTTGCCAACCCTCCAGGATTGTCCTGGAGTCTGCAGGAATTCAAGATTAATCTTTCATTAAAGATTGTGTCATGTGATGAAATCTCCAGGAACACATCCATCCAAAATTGGCAACCCTATGCTTTGGCTGGGGCTGTTGTCCTAGTAGCTTCTCAGCCCAGCAGGTGTCAGTAGGCATTGGGTGGAGCCCAAGATGCAGCAGCTGTCTGGGCACTTCCACGCCTGGGTTCAAGAGCCGGGACATCACAAGCACTTTGAGAGCTCTGGACGAGAAGTGCTACGTAGGAGCTGGTTTCTATAATGACTAGACTGGGGTCTGGTTATCATTATCCCACGATACAGAGGCTCTGCTATTGTACAGCCTTAGACATCGCGATTCAGCAAATAATTCTCATGATCAGAAGCCAGGAAAGATGAGTCTTCTGCGACAGACCCTCAGGTGGTATAAATCCGTGTCAGTGCCCTTGAAGCCAATGGGACAGATCCCCAGCCCTGCCAATGAGCCTAGCACCACTGTAGTCACTAGAGCCACGCCAGTTGAGGAGCTGGCTTCCCAGAGATCGTAGAAAGACCCTGCATTTTGGCAGCCCCTTTGCAAGGCGAGAGGGATTTATGCAAGCGGGCCAGCTCAGGGGACCGACCTACCTGCACGTTCCGTACAGCCGATCTCATTAAAGGAAACAGGAATTAGTTTGTTCGCTTTGACGGTTTCAATCTGCAAGACCCGGCTCCTCTCAGAAGTGCAATACCCTCCTTATTAGACAGCCGGCAGAAAACGAGGCGCTGCGAAATGTCTTCATTACACAGCCGCACCGGCTAAAGTACATTAATTTGATAAAAGATAATCAAGCCCTCCGGAGTGCAGCTAACAATGTAACTCTGAGCAGCTGCTGCCGGAGCCTGGCTCAGAGAGAATCCTGATCGAGCCCTGAACTGCTTGGGCTGATCGTAAAGGGTGCAGACAAGGGGCCAGGTGCGTCCCTCTGGCTCTTGCGTTCACGTAAAACCTTTTCATTTCAGGCCTGCCCCAATGTCCACAAAGTCACTGGAAAGACCCATGGACTGGAGTGAGCTTTGAATAAGCTGGTAACCTTTAATGGGCTTTGGATTGGGCCCCTTATTAGACAAAATTAAAACCTTGCACCCTCCAGTTTGCTGTGTCTTAACTACAGAGTCCCAGCCCAGGGAGGCTAAAGGATCTAATGGGCTAGAGACCACGTATGGTGGCCTTTAGTCCTGCCTCTGGGGATGATCCCTTGGTTCCACAGCTGCTGAACTCAACTCGATGGGCAAGCAATTTCTCGTCATCGATCAAGAACGTTCTCAAGTGCAAAGAGAGCCGATGGCCGTGTCAGATATAATAACGAAAAACATTGCTGTATAGACGCAGGTCAGGTGCTGGCTCTGGGAACATTTCCAGCGCGTCCCTAGTTTAGAATCACAAAATTCGGGCCAAAAGGATGGGCTTGTGGTTAAGGCATCAGACTGGGACTCAGGTGGCCGGGGTGAAGTTCTTGGCTCTGCCACAGACTCCCTGTGGGATCTTAGCCAAGTCACTTAGGGCCAGATTTTCAAGAGCTCAGGTCCCATTTCTGCACCAAAATAGGTGACCGCGTTTTTCAAGACAGCACAGCACGTTAGGTGCTGGACTCTTGAAAATCTGGGCATAAGCTTCCCAGTCGGAGATGCCTAAATGGAGCCAGAGCTCTTTGGAAAATCTGGCCCCAAAGGTGGGTGCCGAGTCCTTAAAACTAATTTTGCCTCACCTCAGCTCCCCCACTGTACAATTCCCCATCTCACAAGGAAGTTGTGAAGATCATTTCATTCCTGACTGAGGCCCTCAGGTACCCTAGGAATGGGGGTGGGGGGTCACATACATGCACAGACAGGGACCTGCATTGAAGGCCGTTCCTCGTGATGCAGGGTTTCTTGCTCAGTGTCGTTTCTGGGGAGTTGTCAAGAGGCCGCTTCTCAGGAGATTTGCCAGGGCAGCAGCGGGTCAAGGCTACGACAGCAATTGCGCCGACAGGCTGAAGTTTGTGGGAGTTGCAGTAGCATTTTGTAGAAGACGGTTCGCCTGCATACCCATTGCAAAGGCATGGATGGGTTGGCAAGTGTCTGGTTTTCGACCGATGGGCAGGGAGAGGAGCGGGGGATGGGGCCACGAGGGAAGAGGCAGGGTATTGAGGGAAGAGGCAGAGCAGGGCAGGGGAGGTTCTGGCGCTCAGTGTCCGGTTTTCACAAACTGGAAAGTTGGTCACCCTAGCATGAGCCGCAACTGCACAAATTAAACTGGGGGGGGGTTGGAAATAGAGAAATTCCTCCCCCCGCGCTCTGCTTAGATTTCTAGTCATTTTTGGCGTTACTTGTAGCTACAGAGGTACAGCATTGAAATGCGACTTTCAAGGGGTTCTTTTAAGGCCCCAGCAACACATCACAGAATCCAGCAAGAAACAGGCCCTTGCATTCTGCATGGCCAGCACAGATTTTTCTGCAATTCACTCAGCTCGTTTCATTTTGTTTTAAATCGCCTGGATGGTTCCATGAAAGACGCAGCCCTTTGGTTTCTGGCAGGTTGATCAGAATCCACTGCTCGTTGCACACCGAACATCACACACTTTCCTTTGTGGCAGCAACTGGCTGGTGGGGACGAGGTTGGTACCGCAGGAGAACCAGGTGCTGCCGTCAGGTGAGGAACACACGACTGGCCAAGAGCTGGGCCATGCTACGATTGTCACACACGACTGGGGATTTGGGGTGTCTGGTTTGAGACAGTTTGAAAGGGCTTGATTTTCAGAGCATGATGAGCAAGCCCTCTCTGAACAGTCGACCTTTCTAAGATGCCACCGCTTGGACCACTCACGGATTGAGCCTCCGCAAATCATGAGGCACTTTTCAGAAGTTTGGCCATTATGCCCCAGAGCCTCAAAAGTATTTAGACACCTAACTCCCCTTGATTGCTATAGGGGTTAGTGCTTAAATACCTGGCCGATGTTGAAGAGAGATGTAGGAGATGTAAAAAAAAAAAAAACACCTCACACTGATGCCATAAGGTAACGATCCAGCCCCATGGCCTTCAAGGGAGCTGTGCTTATTTATACCAGCGGAGGATCTGGCCCCAAGACTGGCCCAAACCTCCCCAGAATCCATGAACTAACCACGCTTCTGTATGTGACAGCAGCTGAGAGGCAGGAAAACTTATTAAGAAAAGGCTGAGAAAAAAAAATACACGCAGATTTGATGTCTAATTAGAAAAATACTAGGAAATTGGTGTAAGCCGGATAATCTTCTCTTTTCCGACAGCGCCGGCCAAGCTGTCCCATTTCAAGGATAAATAGCCGGGAATATAAATCTGATAATTGCAATGCTGAAAATGAAAATCAAATTGAAGCCATCAGAGGATCCTATTTTAAATTGATTTAGTCCACGGACAAAATTTCCATCTTCCCCTGCCCAGGATTCCTCTAGAGCAGACGGCTGGATGGCGCAAGCTGTCGTTAATGGCGGAGACACACTGCAGCTGGATGAATTGTCCTCTTAAAGATTCTCGGCTTTCTGCTGCCTCTTCCCAGGACCAGGGGTCCACACAGTCCCAGCTGGCTAACCACCAAGCGCAGTCCAACTGGCATGTTTTGATGGTACCAAATCAACGATTTTCCGAATTTTATTTTTTGCAAGAAATTTCAAAAGTTCAGCTTTGCGTTCCAGCTTGGGGAAGAGGAGACCCCCAGTCTCCGGGCCACCAGAGGAGTGTTTCATCCCAGACAGAGCAGGGACTTGACGCCAGGTCTCCCACATCCCAAGCTGGTGGCCCTAACCACCAGCACATATATGTGCGTGCACACAAAGTTCTGTTTTCACAAAAAGTAACAGAGGGTCCTGTGGCACCTTTAAGACTAACAGAAGTATCAGGAGCATAAGCTTTCGTGGGCAAGAACCTCACTTCTTCAGATGCAAGAAGTGAGGTTCTTACCCACAAAAGCTTATGCTCCCAATACTTCTGTTAGTCTTAAAGGTGCCACAGGACCCTCTGTTACTTTTTACAGATTCAGACTAACACGGCTACCCCTCTGATACTTGTTTTCACAAAAGCATTCAAAAGATTTTGGTTTTGATCTAATGCTGCACCTGGGTAACAGAACAGTCTCCCTCGGGCCAGCTCGGCTAATTGCCTCCTTGGGACTCTTCCTTCTCCACAACCTGACCCTCCTCCTCTCCTCCTGACCAGCAGCATAGTGGGCAAGGATGGAAAGACCAATTTCAGCTCCGATGCATCACTACAATCCTATCCACTACATGAAAGAAGGATTTGGCAGATTTTGCAACAGAGTATGGCAGCAAATGTTGATCATATTAAAACGCCTCAAGGTTTAGTGCAGAGACATTTTAAATCAGCACTGAACCATGGCCGGCCAAGCTGGGAACTGGAGCTCGATTCCCAGCCAGAATCTCTCACCAGCTGGTCTTGTAGCTATAAAGGCAGTACCATTCAATCCCTGAGCAGGGGGGCATGAACCGGAGTTCTTCCAACAACAAGCAGCAGCTCCTTGGAGGTCCCAGCCAGTCCTCTGCCCAGTCAGAAGAAAGAACACGACAACCCAGGACGGAGGACCAGGAAACAAAGAATTTGTTGAGGGAGAGGAAAGAATATTTTAGAGCTCTGGAAATCTTTGGTAATGACCCCTGACAGCCTCTGGGTTACAACCCCGCCCCTCACCCCATCCCTACTCCTACACCTTCCAAGCAAACATGGGTCAAAGCGCAGTTGCAAGCAGAAACCATGTTTAAGCTGGTGGTTTGGGCTGAGTTTCACCTTGACTTGCTGGTATCATTCAACCTGCAAATTCAAGGGGGTGCATGACCTCGCTCAGATCGGCAGCCCAAACAGAATGTGTTGCATGAACCCTGAGAATTTAAACCAAAGTGTCCCATGCTCTAGAAGTTCAGCCTGTAGAAGACTGGACAGTTGGATTTTCTGAAGTTCTCCTATGTCACATAGATGCAAGTCCTGCTGGAGGTCAGTCTCCAGCTGTCTCTCAGAGGACGACTACAATGGAGCTGGAAGTACAATTTCCAGGTCATGCCGACATGCTCGAGATAGCATGCTGAAAATAGCAGCGTCAAAGCCACGGTGCGGGGAGCCAAGCTGCCTCAAGGGTGATCCCATCTGAACCCTGGGCATGGACGCAGGGAGATAGCCACTCCAGCCACCACCGCTATTTTTAGCATGCAGCTCAGAACGAGTGTACAGGCAACACCACTTCCAGCTGCAGCCTAGACACGCTCGTGGGCACTTTTGAAAATCTCCCCCCGGGAACATGTGTCTGAAGAATGCAGCACTTCCCCTGTAAGTGCCCGGCCACCACGGTGCTCAGGGAAGACCCTCGCTGTACCAGAGCTGACGGCCCCAGTGGGCAGACAGTTTGGCACTGGGCAGCAGCAATCTCTGGCCCGATGGCGGTCTCTGCACAGCTCTCAGGGCTGATGCTTCTGCAGAGCAGAGCGGGTAGGCTGGATGCCCGACATTTGAGCCTCAGGAATTATTCAGAGAACAAGCAGGGTGGCGCGCGCCAGAAGAGCACGCGGCATTTGCATTTCTTGAGAAGGCTTCTTCCTACAGACTGAAGGTTGGCACCAAGGCAGCTTCGTAGAATCATAGAATATCAGGGTTGGAAGGGACCTCAAGAGGTCATCTAGTCCAACCCCCTGCTCAATCAGATATCGCTCTCCCAACCCCATTCCCCCACGTCAATATTCCTTCGCTCATCCCTTCCCCTGCAGATTAAAGTGAACCTAAAACATCAGTTCAACAGAAGGATCCCGTGGGACTGGGAAGCCGTTCCCACCAGCTCCTGTGCCCAACCGTCCACTCAGGGGCTTGCTCCTGTCAGGCGGGAAGACAGTCAGGGAGCGTAGGGGAGGTGCAGGAAGTCTTGTAACCTCTCCATTCATTATTATGCCTCCCATGCCAGCTGTGCCATGCAAACAAGACGGGGAGGAAGGATGGTATCTGGGTTCGGCTCAGATCTAGGTTCAGAGATCTAAGTCACTTAGGCTGAGATCTTCAAAAGATACTTTGGCTCCTAACTCCCACTGAATCCAATGAGCCTCACTAGCTTTAAGGATCTGGGCCTTAGTTCTCCGTCTGTAAAATGGGGAAAATATGTTGTGCCCCTTCCCCCACCCTCTGCCTGTCCTGTCTGCATAGATGGCACAATCGCCACCATAGAACCTGGTCTCAACTGGACCTCTAGGTGCTGCCACAGTGCAAATGATAACCCAAAGGACTGGCACAGTGTTCCCCTGTTCCCCTCCCTTCCCGTTTGAAGGCTGCGCTGGATTTCTGGACCTCAGACTACAGCGGGCTGCCAGAGGCATTAAAATGGGACGGAGCTGGCGGCAAAGAGCCCCGACTCTAGGACTCATTTTCCTCTTCTTGGTCCATGCGAGCCGGGATTCATTCCTGTTTTGGAAGGTTCGCCCATTGGCTGCTGCACCCAGAGGATATTGGTATTGCAGAGAAGGACTGAGATGTCACCCTGAGCTTCAGCTACGGGGGCGGAGAGGGAGCAACACCTGGAAAGGAACAGGACTGTACTTCCTGCAGGATTGTTCATCGCTGTTCCCCTAGAGAACAAAGGCAGAACCCCAACAAATATAAGTCCGGGTCACTCCACTGAAATCAACAGAGCTATACTGATGTACCCCCGCTAAGGAGAAGGCCCAGAGCCTTTAAAATGCTAAGTGGTGATCTCCCCTAGAACAGCTCCTCCATACATGCACCCCAAAACTACCCATGTTTCCACATTGTCTGCTCCCCCTTTCCTCCCGGGATCTCTGCTGCCAGGCACATCGCTGATGGCAGCTGCCCCTGGAGCCTTCTTGGGTGGGGTGAAGACAGAAGGGTCGAGTGTCTGCAGTCAGTGGATGGGTATAGCTGGATTCTCCCTGCGTAAGGGGCTGACCCCTAGCCCCGCTAGCTGTGAAGAGTGGAATCCATTGCAGCTTTGCTGGGCGAGGAGACAGCTCAGTAGCGGTTGGTGGTCTCACCTCTTGCTGATTAGCAAGAAGGCAGCCGACTTGTCGGGAGGCAGAGGCTGAAGGACCTGCGAGGTTTATAGACGGAGGTGTGGAAAACATGTGGCCGCTCTGCGGTGTGCGTCCAACAAAGGGGCAGGCGTAGGTCGTTTAGACTCCCCAAGCGCCCCGGCTCGTTAAGTAACAAGCCCTCGCTAAACCCATTCAATGAAGAGGTTTGTTGGCACAGACCAAGTCCAGATCCTTGGCTCCCCTTCCAAAGACCTGCAACGCCAGCCACCAGTGCTACGCTGAAGGCTTTCGGGCCCACAGGCTGCACCACAAACTGCATTCCAGGGTTTGCAATAAGAACTCCCGATGCTATTGCCGGCGGGCACATCCAACAGCGCAGAATCTCTGCTGAGGGCACCAATTCTAGCACCATCGTTAGCGACAAAGACGTAGGTTACTCCCATCTGTGCGCGGATTCTCATCAAGCGTTCATTTATGTGTGTGTGTGTGGGGGGGGGATTTCTCCCCCCATGTGCCTTTCGGATCTTTGGGCCTGGCTAGAGATCAAGCCTGGGCCAACTGCTCTGACACAAGCCATGCAAAACTCTCAGAAGCTCAGGGAACTGCGTCACTTCCCAGCACAGCTCGCTGCCCAGACACCAGAGCCAGAGCGGCGCCCGTCCCAACATCCACACTACTCACGACAGGGGGGCCAACAGCGAACGGCATGAAAACAGCTGTTCGGCGCCACAGAGCATGCAGAAGAGGATTCCAATCCAGCTGGAAAACACACAGGCGGGATGGAGGCAACCAACGTGTAGGAATTTGGCAAGACAAAGCGTAACAACCACCCTCTTTACACAAAGCCCATGCTGGGGATCTCCAGTCACCACAAGGACTTAGGTGGTTGGATTTCTCCCAGAGAGAACCTCTAGTATCATCCCCCATTCCCCGTTTCCAGTTTTGCAGACGACCAGGTCATCTGCACACAACACAGCCCATGGCCTTCGCCTCTGAAACAGCAGGTCCTTGCTGTCGGAGCTAAAGGAAACCCTCCGTCAGCCATAGCAGGGCTCTGTGAGGGAGACGGCCGCACCTAGCTAGGCCTCAAGCGTTTGCACCGATGAGATGGGTGTCGGCTTGGCAGGCCTGGAGACTGGAATTCTGTGCCAATAGAGTCAACGACAAAGCAAGCTTCCCCCAGCGTTCTCCCCATTGCCTTGTCCCCTCTGTTCAGGGCTGAGGGGACAAGGTGATCACGCTGGACTTGTCTTCACTGCAGAATTCACTCACGTGTTGTCACACACTCGAGACACACACACACACACACACACACACACACACTTCACTCCAGCTGGCTGGCACCGGAGGTGGGTTAGAGGCTCAAACCCAAGTGAGCTCAACGGAGCCGTTTTGAACGCAGCCACTCTGGAGTGCGGGCCCCAGCCTAGTGTCCTGCAAGTGCTGCAACTCCTCCAACGCCTTCCCACGGTTCCCACCGTGCGCCCAGAAAGACAAGATGAATTCGCCTACAATTCGCTGGGAAAACTCCCGGCTCCGCTCCCTGGGATATGCCCCCCACCAAGTCCTGGCACCACACACGAGTGCAGCATCGGCGTGGATGGGTAATTTGAGTGTAGTCAGCTTGAATGAACTCCGCCATAAAGAGAGACCTAGTGGCCAAGCTTAGTTAAGCCCAGGCCTTTGCTGTCACTGACCACAAGGACAGACGGATCTCTCAACAAATTTCAGCACCTGCCCGACAGAAACCTAATGCAACCAGACTAGAGCTGGTCAGGAATTTTTCAATGAAACGTTTCTTCATCATGGAATGCCGGTTTCTCAAACCCAAAACATTTCCTGCGACAGAGATGGTTTCAAGAGAACTTTAGTCAGGAAGCTCTCTCCTGTCCAGAATGGAATTCCGGCTCCAAACACCCTCCTGCCCACGCAGCCCCATGGTTATGGCGCTCACCTGGGATGTAGGAGAAAAGGGGAGAATCACGTTTAGAAAACCTGACCTATGGGGAAAGGTTAAAAGGTCATAAGAACGGCCGTACTGGGTCAGACCAAAGGTCCATCCAGCCCAGTATCCTGTCTACCAACAGTGGCCAATGCCAGGTGCCCCAGAGGGAGTGAACCTAACAGGTAATGATCAAGTGATCTCTCTCCTGCCATCTATCTCCACCCTCTAACAAACAGAGGCTAGGGACACTGGGCATGTTAAGTGTTGAGAAAAGACGACTGAGCAGAGACCTAATATCAGTCTTCAAATACATGAAGGGCTGTTATAAACAGGGCTGTGATCACTCGTTCTCCGTGTCCACTAAAGGTAGGACAAGTAGTAACGGGCTCAATCCGCAGCAAGGGAGATATAGGTTAGATATTAGGGGTATAAGCGTAGTTAAGCTCTAGAATAGGTTACCATGGAAGGCTGTGGGATCCCCATCACTGGAGGTTTTCAAGCACAGGTTGGACAAACACCTGTCAGGGATGGTCTAGGTTTTTTTGGTCGTACCTCAGCGCAGGGCCTGGACTTGGTGACTTCTCAAGGACACTTCCAGCCCCATGCTTCTAGGATTCATGTGACCGAGAATTAGGTTTCCCACATCCCAGCTGAGGGCCCGACCCCCACTATTCCAGGAGGGGGAGCCGTCTGGTTCGTCATGGAAAACGTCGAAAGCTTGCGGGGTTCGTCCCTATGCCAAAGCAGGTATCCTTTGAAACGGTGTAAGTCCTCGTGGCTGGGAAAGCCGTTTCCTGCCCAGCTCAAAACCAGGGCCCAGAGGTACATGCGCCATGTTGTCCGCCGGGCGCCCCAGCTGAACCGGCCGACAAAGCTCGAGAGAACAAAGTACTCGTCGGGGTGCAATGTGCGCCTCCTTTTTATTCCTGCGCCTCCAGATGCCACAATATATACAGATGGTTTTATTTATACACATAATAATATACAGAATTAGATTTATATATTTATATATTCACACAGACACACAGATGCTCACGGATGCGCCCAAGAGCTCAGCAAACCTCCTCAGCCCGCAGGGAGGGTGCTGCTCCCGACACACCCCAGAACGATAAAAGAACCCCCCAGAAAACGAGCTGGTTTCTCAAGAAAAATCATCGTAAATTTGAAAAAAGTTTTTAAAAAAAAAAGGGGAGTGAGGAGGGGTGTTCATGTGTTTGGTAAATGGAAGAGGCTGCCCCCCTCCTGAGCAGCGGGCAAGTCATTCCCTAGGTCGGCCTGGGACGGTAGCAGATACAATCCCAGCATTCCCCGGTGCAGGCCGCTCCGCATGGGGCTTGGCATGAGTCCGGAGCCAGAGTTAGCCATCCTAAGTGGTGCGTTGTGGGTAGCGGATGCTGTCGACGCTATAGCATCAAAGGGACCTGCCATATGAGAAGAGTGCTGTCCGTCTCGCTGCAGGCCGGCAGTTTACTGCTGGGGTTGAAATTCCGATAGCCCCGCCCGCCGGAGATTATGGCCACCGAGGAGATCTCCTTGCGGTGAGCGTCCCGGACGCATGGCCTGCTCCGCACCCAGACGTCCGGGTCGTCGGCCATTTCGTAGATGGAGCCGTCCTCCTCGCTGTGCTCCAGGGCGGTCCCACCTGGCGCCGAAGGGGCCTCTTTCACCGAGAGCAGCTGCCCGGGCAGGTGGGAGGTGGAGTGGAGACGGTACTGCAAGAGGATCCCCTTCTTCCTCATCTCCCTGGCCGGGGGCTTGTCAAGGGCAGATGGCTCTGGAGACGGGCTGTCCGGCTTCTCCTCCTGGCCGCCCTCCTCCTCCTTGTCGTTCTTCAGCACGTCTGGGGCCAGGGTGCTGACGGCCACGGCCAGGAATTCCACGGGGCCACAGTGGCCGTTCAGAGAGACCATGCCTTTGCCTGGGAGAGGAGCGGGGAGGAGAGAGAGAGAGAGGTTTTATTAACAGTAAACGCTTCAGAAAACAAATCAAGTTCACGCCTCATAAATATTTCAAGGCTCGTCTGCCGTGTCCCGGTGGCTCCTGGCTGCCTCGATAACTAGAGCACGTTATTCTGAGATGCACAGACGGGCCCCGAGCTCTCCGCTCCTCGCCGTTAACCCTGCGCCGGCCAGGAGAGCAGGGGCCAGCGCGCTCAGCCCTCCGCGCCGTGCATGAGCTGCATAGCAGGCCCGACGGCTCAGATCCTCCTCATTTCCACTGAAATCATGAAGAGGACCTGTGCCGATGTGCTGCGTGTGCCCGCTGGGTCTGGCTATGCCACACCCAGCCTTTCCCATCTGAGCCAATGGTTCCCCATTCCACCCCCTTGGATTCTACCTATGGTCCCAAGTCCCCTCCCACTCGTGACCCCTGGAGCTCCCTGACTACATGCAGAGTCCCCTGGCCCCCCGCGCTGCGACTCAAGGTTCCTATTAATGGGGGGGATGCTGGGAAGTCCCAGCGGCCAGCCCTGAAAGGGAAGCGCAGCAGCCCCCCCGCTGTGGTCGTGACGGAGACAGTTTTGAGCCAGCGACGGTAACGCGTCCTCTCTCGGGGATCAGATGGTGCCCGAGTGGGGTTGTTTGCTGACATTTAGTAACACCTGCTTGGGGGGTGGAGGGGCAGGGGGGAGAGAGAGAGGGGAAATACAGAGCGTTTCCAGCCCGGGTACCCACAGCTTCACCAGGGCAGTCCAGTCCTGACGTGCAGCCCTTCTAATCCATCCCTGGAGTTTACCATGCCCTATCCTTCCCCAAGTGCAGCGAGGAATGACCCTGGCTCCCAATGGCTGAGCCAGGGAGCGTGGGGCTGCTGCCTGAGATAGGACCCAAGGAGTTTCATTTTGGCCTTTTGCCCCACTTGTCCCATGCTGGAAGGGGCTGGGAGGTACGACGCACATTAAGGTCTCCTCCATGAGCACCCCAGGGTGGGCCACAGGGCAACATACCTCTGTGGTCCCATTCAGCTTGTGCGGGGCTCAGCCCAGGGAGGGACCGTGCCCCTGAACACAAATCAACACCCCAGGATACGGTGCGCCTGAGGGCCATAAGAGGGCACAGAAATGCACTGGTGCACCCATGTGCTGGGAAGGGGGGGGGGGTCATGCAAACACATGGATAAATACGGGACATTCCAGAATAACCAGCGCTTAGGGCTTCCAGTTCTGAGAACCATGCATGTGTCAACGCTTCCAGCAGCACAGCGCCCTCTAGCAGCGGGTCAGGGCATCGATTTACCGCCGGCGCGGAGTGCTGCTTGAGGCCCCGGCGCCACCTACGGTGGGGCCTGGGGCTTTTCTGGGAGGCGTCCCACCCCAGCACTGAGCTGCGAGATCCCGGCGTGAGCTGGCGGGTGGGGGGAAGGTGGAAACACGCTCCGGGGCGAGCGAAGCAAGCTGACAAAACAGACGTGCTAGCCCAGACCCCGCAGCACGACAGGCTGGATTTCCAGGGCTGCGTTTGGTCTCGGCTGGGATCTGCGAAGGAATCCAAGGGAGAGACGTGTCCAAATGCCACGGCCATGCCAAGGGACTTGGAGGGCCATGGTCCCTTCGCCTCATTTGCAAATAGAATAGAATAGACTATCAGGGTTGGAAGGGACCTCAGGAGGTATCTAGTCCAACCCCCTGCTCAAAGCAGGACCAATCCCCAAATGTCCTCCTCAAGGATTGAACACACATCCCTGGGTTTAGCAGGCCAATTCCAGTTAGCGTTTTGCTTGCCCTGCGGGACGTGCGAAGGAGCCAGCCGCAACATCTCTGCAGTCCCCCAGCGATTCTCCACCAGCCCCCCGGGTGCTGCTTAACCCTAGCTCGGCAGGAGTCCACCAGCACCAACGCCGAGTGGACAATCTCCCTCTTGGACCAGCTGAGAACCTCCTGCTCTGCCCAACTCCCAGGGGCGAGACGTACCAGAAGAGCAGACTCACCTGTGATTTTGGGGATGCCTTCCAGTCTAGGCACAGGCAGTAACACGATGATGCCCTGGTCCGTGCCAACCCACAGGAGCCCCTGGCAGATCAGCAGGCTGGTGACACGGACGTTCTTCTGGCCTGTTGGGAGAGAGTAAGGAGTGAATGTCGATCTGCCCCAGGGAGAGGCTGCGGGCACTCCGACAGCAGCAAACTTGAGAGGCCGCGGGCTTGGGGATGAGAGCCAGCAGGATGCCAAGGGGCACTGACTGGCGCCACAGGACTAAGGTCGACAGGAAGCCAGATTCCTATGCCCTGGTGAGCAGCCTTCCATCAGGCAAAGGGGGATTGGCACGAGAGGGGCTAAGGATCTGGCAGAACATGGCACCAGCAGGGGATGCGGAAACGGAACAAGGGACGGGGGGAAAGCAGAGCACCGCCTGTGCCCACCCAGCGCCCTGGCCCAGCCATGGCTCTGCCGAACAGCTGGGGCTAGCAGACACCAGAATGCAGCGCGTGGCGAGGGCCCCAGTGCCGGGCGCTGGCAATCTCCTGGCACCGCTTTGAAGGCGCGATTCCAGAGCCATGTTTTACATTCTGAATGCATGAGTGCCTCTCCTTTGCAAGAACAGAATACCCTGTTGTTTCTAGGCACGGACAATGAGACGGATAATTCGCTGCCATGAATTAACATGTTTTTGATGTCAGTCCAGATTAGTTCTTCCCGCATGAGCAGCGCTGCGCTGTCTTTTCACTTTAGCGGCAACGTTCGGGAGAACAAGGAAGCGGGAGCGGGCGGCTCAGTGAGGATGCCTGTCTCCTCTCTCCAGTGCTGACACACCTGAGGAAGGATGGGGGTTGGGGGCGGGCAGGGGAGGAGGCCCTAGCAGAAAGAGGGATAGGTGGCAGGGCGAGACGCCATAGGGGAACCCAAACGGAGGAAGATTTCTCCGCCCCACCTGGGGCCCGGTCCAGCTGGTAAAAATTCACCCTATGCGATCATGGCAGGGAGGGGGGGGGGGGGGGGGGGGGGGGGGCTCATATCACACACGTGGGGGGGCAGGGCTCCGGCAAGTCACCCCGCAGGGCAGGACGAATGACGAGCGGGATGTTTAGTGCACAGTGCTGGGATGTACAAGCCAACCAGGGTCCCCGTGCTTGTGAGGGAGAGTCCCCTGGGGAAATACGACATGTCCCCCTTTCTCTCGGCCCAGGACAGGGTGCCTCACAGGAATCACTCCGCTGCTCGTCTCACTACCCCCGCCCCACTCCAGGGCCTGGGGAGGAGGTTGCAGGCTGCGTCTCGGGTCTTGGGGGTGGGGGAAGAAGGGCCATACTGGATCAGACCAACGGTCCATGTAGCCCAGTGTCCTGTCTTCTGACAGTGGCCAATGCCAGGTGCTTCAGAGGCAATGAACAGAACAGGGCAATTATCGACTGATCCATCCCGTCATCCAGTCCCCGCTTCTGGCCGTCAGAGGCTTAGGAATGCCCAGATCACGGGGTTGCCGCCCTGCCCATCTTGGCTAATCGCCATCGGTGGACCGATCCTCCATGTACTTACCTAGTTCTTTTTTTTGAACCCAACTATAGTTCTGGCCTTCACAACACCCCCTGACAACACGTTCCACGGGCTGACGGTGCGTGGTGTGAAGAAGTACTGCCGTTTGTTTGTTTGAAACCTGCTGCCTAGTCATTTCATGGAGTGACCCCTAGTTCTCATGTTATGAGAAGGGGTAAATCATACTTCCTCCACACCATTCATGACTTTACCGCCCTCTATCACAACCCCCCTTAGCTGGCTCTTTTCCAAGCTAAACAGTCCCAGGTTTTTTAATCTCTTCTCAGCTGGAAGCTGTTCCAGACCCTTAATCATTTTTGTTGTCCTCCTCTATACCTTTTCCAGTTCTAATAGATCTTTTTTGAGATGGGGCGACCAGAACTGCCCGCAGTATTCAAGGGATGGGCGTAGCATGGATTTGTATGGAGGCATTAGGATATTTACTGTCTTATTATCTATCCCTTTCCTCATGGTTCCTAACCTTCTGTTCGCACTTGCCTGCCGCTGCACATTGAGTGGATGTTTTCAGAGAACTCTCCACAATGACTCCAAGATCTTTTTCTTGAGGGGTAACAGCTAGTTTAGACCCCAGCATTTTGTATGGATAGTTGGGATTGTGTTTTCCAATGTGCATTACTTCACATTTATCAACACTGAATTTCGTCTGCCATGTTGTTGCCCAGTCACCCAGTTTTGTGAGATCTGTGATTCCTCGCAGTCCATTTTGGTCTTAATTATCTTGAGTAATTTTGTATCATCTGCAAACTTTTGCCATCTCACTGCTTACCGCTTTTTCCAGATCATTTGTGAATATGTTGAACAGCACCGGTCCCAGTACAGACCCCTGGGGATCTCCTCTCTCCAGCCTGAAAACGGATCATTTATTCCTACCCTTTGTTTCCTGTCTTAACCTTCCACCGATCAATGACTCGTTAAGACACTGCTTGGTTTGCTTAAGAACCTTTGGCGAGGGACCTTGTCAGAGGCTTTCTGAAAGTCCACGTTCATGATGTCCACTGGATCCCCCTTGTACACATGCATGGGAGGGGAGGTGGGAATGGCCCTGAAGCAGAGGGGTGCTGTTATCCCAGCTGAGCAAAACAGCTGCTTCGTATCTCAATGCCCCCCTGCTATTAGTGCGGGCGCAAGGATGCCAGCGGACACCCTGCCCTGTCCCCAGTGAGGACAGCTCCCACCAGAGAGAAGAAAATGCCGGTTGCAGGATGCGGGGTGGAGGGAGGGAGAAGGATTATGGGTGCTACCCAATGTCTTTTTCCTTCCCCCTGCCCATGCCGCTGCTACTGCTGCTCCCCACCCAGCCTGGCTGGCGCTCCACTTGCAGGATGTGCTGCTGTGACTGCGCCGCCCGAGCGGGGAGCCAGCCTCCAGCACCCCTGTGCGAGATTAGCCTGGAGCCGGGAGCTGACTGCTAGAGCCAGGGGCACTGGCCGACTGGCAGAGGATAAGCGCGGCCACGAAGGCATCCCGAGCCCTGGGTGGAGCCCGCCTCTTCAGACCCACGCTGGAGCCGATGCTTTGTCCCTCGATTGTCAATAGTTCATGTCTGTTTGCCCAGGAAGGAAGCATGGAGCAGGCAAAGGATTGTGACCCCCTAGTGGCTCCACAGCAGGGGCCTTGCATGGCTGGAACGTGGAAGAGGCTTTGGGAGAAATGAATTAACCATGGCAAGTTATTACTACATAGGGGGGTCGTGAGCTTCCAGCCTCCACCCCAAACCCCGATTTCCCTCCAGCATTTATAATGGTATCAAATATATTAAAAAGTGTTTTTAATTTATAAGGGGGGGGGGTCGCACTCAGAGACGTGCTGCGTGAAAGGGGTCACCAGGACAAAAGTTTTCAGAACCACTGATCTAGATGGACATCCCCGCCTAGGTCGTCTCCAGTTGAAAAGCAGCTACCGGCTTCCTGCAACCAGGGAGCAACATGTACCTGGATTCCACCCTCGGCTCTGCCACTTGAGCTGGGCTGAGCCAAACCCACTTCTTCTACACGGTCCTCTCCGGGACCCTCTCCCCTGGGTGCCAGAGAGAGGGCAACCCCCCCCCGTCACCGTGAACAGAGGGGGCAGGAAGAGAAGCCCTCCCAGGTATAAGGAGGGGCGGGGGTGGAGCAGTGTCCAGAGGCTGGTCTAGGCCAGGGGGATTAGCACTGTCTGTAGCTAAATGAGTGCTAACCCCTCATGCAGCCAGACCCCACTGACACCTCCCACACTGGGGGTCCCCCCGGCACGGCTACACCAGGGAGATCCCCCCGCCCCCAAGTATGCACTGGGCACAGGAGCACCAGCAGGGACCAAGGCCCCCGGCTACGTGCAGTAGCAAGGGGGCTAGGGAGGAGCAGGCAGCCCCGCTGAACTGCGGGAGGACGCCAGAGCAGGAGGTGGCCACCCACCATTCCCAAGCACCGCAGGAGAAGGGCAGCTGCTCCGACCCCCCGCCCCAAGCAGCCGCCTCCTCCAGCTGCGCCTCCTGCCCTCCCCCACCCTGGCTCGGGGCTGAAGGCTCGGCCCCCAGCCTCCCGCGCCCCCTGCCTCGCGGGGACTGTTCTCAGGACACATTCGCGCCAGCGGTTGTCCACCTTTCCCTGCTCCCCGCCTCCTGCTAGGCTCCCACCATGCCCAATCCATGATCGTCTCCCTCCCCACCCCTCTAGGAGCTAGTTCGCAATTAAACCGCATCACCTAATCGAACAGTAAAAAAAAAAAACAGAACAAAACAAGGAGTGGCAGCAGAAGGAGACATGAGAGCTGTGTCCCTGAGCCTCAGCATCCCCTGGCACCCTTTGTTCATCTGGTCTATTTAGACTGTAAGCTCTCTGGGGCAAAGGCAGCCAAGCAAGGCCACTATTCTGGTTAGGGGTCTGATCGTTCTTCATCACTGTAATAGTTCTACCAGAAGAGACAGTTACCAACCCGAGCGTGGACATAGTTACAGTGATACAGCGGTGACAGTGTGGCCCAGTGGCTAAAGCACTGGACTAGGACTCAGATCTGGACTAGGACTCAGATCTATTCCCGGCTCTGCCGCTGGCCTGGGCAACTCACTCTCCCCCCCCCGTGCCTCAGTTTCCCCATCTGTAAAATGGAGATAATGGTACTGACCTGGGGCTCTGAGGTCTGCTGATGAGCAGTGCTAGATGAGAGCTAGGGCTTAGTAGTAAACGGTTACATCTTATCCCCCCTTCCTGTTTGGGAATTAGCAATATCAGTAGAATTGTGTCCACACTGGGGATGGACCTGCTTGAACTATACTGGTATAGTTTAAAAAGGTTCCACTTGCTCGTGCAGACAACGCCTAAGCGTCTATGCTGTACCTAGGACAATGGAGCCCCGATCTCCGGTGAGACCTCTTGGCACCACCGTTACGCCAATCCCATTAATCAGATCCTTAACTCCTCAGGGCTCTTTTGCTGGGCTCCCCCTCCCGCTCCAAGAAAGGAAAAGCAAGACATCAAAAAAGAGTAAGATTTCTAATGGCAAATAAATATTTTATCACTGCGACTTAACACTGCGGCGTTGGATTCACCGAAGCAATATATCTGCAGAGCTACAACGTGAGAAAGCCGGGGCTCTCCACGAAGACTTTATTAATGACCTGTCTGGTTAAAAAGGATGAGGGAGCTTAAGTTCAAAAATGCATTAATGCCAAAACACTCACTCTCCCAGGAAGAAAAGGAAGTGATCAATTTTTTATCATGCCCTAAAAAAAAAAGGACACCCACTTACACAACTACTGCCTTTATTACTAATTAAACAATTACTCCAGTTCGTCGCTGGAGTGAGGGGTGGGGCCACGGCCCTTCACAGCCCGCGATTACGGTTCAGACATTCCCGGAGCTGGATCAGTGCAAGACAGCAGCTTCGAGCAGTTTTACCCTCGCTGCACTAAGCGTCTGCATTAGTGCCATGGTGCCGGGGGCTGGAATCTGGGCAAACCCCCCACGTAGAAAAGGCCTTAAAAGCCAGCTTTGATTCTATTTTCGGATTTTCTATAGCCGCAGTATCTGAGCCCTAGAGGCTCAATCCACGAGAACTATTAAATCAGAAACTGCCCCTCCTTGTTAGTCTCAGCAGAGGCCAAGGGATGAATGAGGCATAAACCTCTCATCCTTCCAGGAGCTCAAGTCCTTCCAGGTCAGGATGGTTAGCGGGAGGGTGGGGGTGGAAGGGGAGGACACGACCTATTGCTATTCTGTGGATAAATACAGAACTTCGCTCTCAGGGGCGGAGAGCTCACAATAGCCTCTGTTTGGGAGTCAATCCCCCCAGACTGCATTTCTCATCCTTGCAGCCTACTAAAAGAAACCCTTTAGCACTGGAAAGCATTCGCATGACAACAGGATCTTTGTTTCCACAGAGTTCACCAGCTCCTGACTTCTCAACAGCCCATTAGACGTGGTTAGTTTTTGCAAAATGGCAATCGGTTGCCTTGAAAACAACCGAGGGCACAAACATAAGTTTGCAATTTGGAGAGGGGTGGGAGAAAACGGAAAGAATTGCCAGATGAGCTGGGGAGAAGCGAGAGATCCTGTTCTATGCGGACGACCCTGGTAGTAAAACGATAGCAAACGGATGAGAACGCAGAAGAGGGGATCTCTGGGTAGAACTTTCCCTGGGAGGGATCAGTAAAGGATTTTAAGATCTAGTGCCTTGTCTAGATTAGGGAAACTTGCAGTGCTGTTAACTACAGCAGTGTGCAAACTTCTAATGTGTGTCCACTGCAGCAGTGCAAAACTGTGGCAGGCACTAACTAACGAGAAAGGCCCTGGTGCAAATTCCAGTTTGCACCAGGGTAGGGTGTCTGCACTAGAGGTTTTCACCAGTGCAACTGTACCAATGTTATGACACTGGTGCAATTTTCCCGGGCAGCCAAATACTAGGACTTTGTCTGTGGCTTTTTAACAGTGCATGAGAATTGTGCGCTCACAAAAGATGCCAGTCTGACAACCAAAGAGACTCAAGTTCTGCATGTCTTGAGCAGGGACCAGACCAACTTTCCCCCCGGCTGCCCTCCCAATGTGCCTCACCCCGACATGGAGGGGACCGGCCCTCTCTCGGGATGAGGCTGGAGATCAGTGGATGACTGTGCACGACTTGACTTCTCTGCGGAGGCTGCCAAGAAGTGAGGCCGGTGGTTCCACCGGGACCCTGACACAGCCCACAAATCATTTCCCTCTGCGCTGAACAGCCTTCCGCAGGGCAGGCGTTTGGCATCGCCAGCGTCTTCATCAATTTTAAATGCGACCGAGTGAAGTAATTAGGCCACATTGATACTGACAACAGCAGAGCGTTTAACAAAGCCGAAACAAAGGAAGCTATGCTTGTCATAACACCTCCCTCCTCCACAGACCTCAAAGCACTTGACAAAGGTGGAGAAGGACCACCAGTCCTATTTTTAAGCAGGGGAAACTGAGGCACGGGAAACATTCCCTAAACACTCAAGGTCGCACCGTAAATAAATGGCCGAGCTGGGACATAGAACCGGAGTCTCCTGAGTCGGACTGAAGCCGCATCTGCTCCGCAGAGTCACTAACGCCGCAAGGAATGCAGAGTTTGTGTGCAGCAGACGGGTGGGGCTTTGCAACGCAGCCTTTCCTGGAACGCAAAGTTGGGGCCGCTGGACCAGGGAAAACCAAGGGCAGCTGAACAGTGACACCCCGCCGACCGGCGGGCACTAGCACCGCAGTTCTTCAACAGCTTCCTGCAAATCCGCAGCCTCACACCAGCTCCGAGGGGGCAGCAAATAAGTACCATTCCCATTTTATAACAGGAGAAGCCAAGGCAGGGCGTTTGTGGCTTGGAGCAGGTCACTCGGAGGGAGACATGTCAGAGCTAGGGTCAGTACCCGTTTCCAGCCTCCTAGTTCTGTGCTTCGACCACAGGGCTACCCCCTTGTATCAGTCAGGACAGGCATTTGGGATCATCTTGCCTTCTAAGGCTAGAGGACTTGCCGAGAATCCTAACGCTGCTGTGGGTTTGGGGGATAAATGGCCCCGAGTCCCCATCTCTGGTTAGCTGCTGACCCCGGCTCTAGGGAGAGAGTGTACAGTGAAAGGTTGTTCCCGCACAGACGTGCTGCTGGGGGGCAGGGACCAGAGACAGAACAACCCCCTCCCCGAGGGAAGGCAGACGAGGGATAGGCAGCTGCACCACACGAAGGATCGCTCCGGTCATTCTAATCTGGAGGACCAGGCCCCTTTTCAGACAGTCCCTTGCTGGGGTGCAATCCTGGCCCTTTAAGAGTCATCCTAGAGAATCCACCCCACAGGCAGCTCCCTGAGTTGCTGTTTGAAAGGTAAGAGGAGAGAAGGGGCAGAGAAAATTTAAAGGGCCAGGCCTGTCCTTTTAACGCAGTCTTCTCCTCCTCCCCACCCCAAATGCTTTCACAGAATATCAGGGTTGGAAGGGACCTCAGGAGGTCATCTAGTCCAACCCCCTGCTCAAAGCAGGACCAATCCCCAGACAGATTTTTGCCCCAGTTCCCTAAATGGCCCCCTCAAGGATTGAACTCACAACCCTGGGTTTAGCAGGCCAATGCTCAAACCACTGAGCTATCCCTCCCCCCTTTGCAAGGGTGAGCATGGGCAACAAGGATCCATGCTCAGAAGGGGGGATTTCTCCCCCCCCATCTCCTACACCCCACTTTCCCCCTCCCCTCTCCATTCACCCTTCCCGCCCCCTCCCTCCACCCTCCAGCAAAGCAGGTTATAAATACTCCGCAGGCATCCAGCAGCGGCTGGGGAGGAGGCAGAGGAGGACAACAGCCGTAGGTGTCAGTCCAGAAAGAGGCCTCATCTGTCAGGCCGCTGGTAAAGCGGGGAACAGCTTTTCGAATCACCAGCTAAGATCCCAGCCAACACGTGGCAAGAAAGATGCTTCCTCGTCGCAGCAGCATATGCAGGCATCAGACAAAGGCCGTTTCCCACCGCAGCAGTCACAGCCCATCTGGCTCCATTCGCCGGGCAATTAGCTCAAGTTCTGCAGCGTGTCCGGCCCACACAATAAACACGGCCCCTTCCCAGCACTGCTTCGGGGCCGAGGGAGGGCTCGGGACAGAGAAGCCGCCAAACGGCTTTTCCCCCTGAATGCAGGGGGTTGTTTATTTCAAGGGGTGAATGTTCCCCCATTCTCCCCAGGGAGGGTGGGTTTGGCCCAGCTGCCGTGTGCGTCCTGCACGAACGGGACGCTCGCGAAGATTATGGGAGCAGGGTCGGGGGGGGAGGGGTCGCTTCTCTGCAGATCTGCACCCCCCTGCCACGACAAGCTACCGATATGCTGATCCTCATGGAAAATCTGCCTCATTTCCAACACACGTCCTGGTGATAGCATGGGTGGGATGCGGAGGCGGAGAAGGCAAACTCCTCTCCAGCCTGCAGCTACACTGGTAAGATAACCTGGCCCCGCTGGAGGGGTTTGACTCAGGCAGCGTCTGGCCATCTGTACAAAGCAGTGTTGGTTCAAACACAGCAGCTAGCTCAACTGTAGGAGGTGTTACCGGACCCGTTAACCCCCACAGGGGCATGCGCAAGGGGTGGAGGGCAAGCAGGGGCACAGGGCCCCCCGCCCCAATCAGTGGGAGCACAGAACTCCTCTGGGGCCAGGGCAGGGACAGGGAGCTCTGGCGAGAGATGACAGCTCCACCAGCCCCGGAGTGAACCAGCTCCTCTGACCACGCGGGGGGCAGTAGCGAGTTTCTCCAGCTGCGGGGGGCACAGAAAATGCCCCTCCAAAAGCAGCCAAATTTTGATTCCTGTGCACGCCCCCGGACAGGATGGAGGAGAGTTTGGAAAGGGAACCGACAATGTGGAGAAAGGGAAGTGGAGAGGAGGCATAAGGCAGAAAGGGTCTAGAGTGCAACAAACTGGTGTGTGCGCACCACTGCTCCCTAGTGGTTAGTATCAGAACTGCTCAACTGTGGGTCATAAGCCCCTACACGGCTAACAGGAGGATCAGGGTTCAGGCACAGCATAGCAACAACCATGACGTTCTCGTGGGGCCATGGGTTCCTGGCAATAAACAAGGGAGGGAAAGGAGAATCTGAAGCCGACAGAAAACTCCAGCCAACTTGCTCAGAACAGTGCCCCCTGCTGCTCGTAGGCAGGAAGTGCTCTCTCCAGAGAGACGATGGATGTCTTGGGAGTGGCATGAACACCGCGGAAGCTCTACTCCCCTGATCAGGGCGGGGGAGAACACGTTCTTGGCACTAATGGTCTCAGGGCTGATTTTCTTTGCTGGTTCGCGGGGAGGAAGAACGGGTCTTTCCCCAAAGATTGGCTTTGCAGACCCCAGCAAACTCACCTCCTCCCCACGACATCTCCCCGCAGTCACTCCCACCCCGTGGCTACGACGAAGCCAGGCCTGACCCCTGCAGCTGGACCCCATGGGTGCTAAAGCACCTCCCTCAACCCAGACACAAGGGGACCCCCAGCCTGCACACTGGGATGAAGAGGCTGGAGGTGGTCACCAAATCCACACCTCCCTGAGACCAGCTGGCTCCTGGCCCCCTAACAAACAGCCCAGCCCTCCCCCGCTCCCCTACCTGGCAGGACGAAGGTGGTCCGCGTTGCTATGTTAATCTCCTGCAGATGCTCCAGGGTCTCTGTGTGAAAGAGGCGAATGGAGGACCCCGAGGAGAAGGCCATCCAGACGCCGCTGCCCGCCTTGATCATGTGCGTCACACTGGCTTCCTCGTCCGGGTGGGCCTCAAAGGTTTGCTGCGGGGAGAGGACGAAAGAGGAGGGTTCAGAGGGGGCGTCACCGCAGAGCACGTTATCACAGGGCAGGTGCTGAAGGGCCCGTAACGCAGGGTGCACGGAGGGAGCTCCGGCACCAAAGCCGGATGCGGCGTCTACCTCAATGGTCCCCTAGGGCAGCAGGGGCTCGGAGTGGCCATGGAAGTTGGGCGATCCCAGCTCCTGCCTCCTGGGGAGCACCACAAAAGTGCCACAGAGGCTGCTTTGCGCAGGCCCTATCCATGCCGGAGTCTGGCCCGGCTGGCTCTAAAGACGGTAGGTGCCTGCACCCTGCACGGTGGGAACTCCTGGAGCCAGCAAGTGGGGTCTCTTTGCTGGGTGGACAGGACTCTCCACGCCCATTCATATTGCGCAGCTGCTTTCGCCAATCCTGTCAGTTCTGCACGGTAGGACATCCCAGAATGCATTGCCCTAGGCGCTGCTGGTTCCACGCCGAGCGATCAATCCCCTACTGAGGCACTGGGGCAGGGGTAGGCAACCTATGGCACGTGTGCCGAAGGCGGCACACGAGCTGATTTTCAGTGGCACTCACACTGCCCGGGTCCTGGCCACCGGTCCGGGGGGCTCTGCATTTTAATTTAATTTTAAATGAAGCTTCTTAAACATTTTAAAAACCTTATTTACTTTACATACAACAATAGTTTAGTTATATATTATAGACTTCTAGAAAGAGACCTTCTAAAAACGTTAAAATGTATTACCGGCACGCGAAACCTTAAATCAGAGTGAATAAATGAAGACTCGGCACACCACTTCTGAAAAGTTGCCGACCCCTGGAATAGCTGGCCCCAATTTCCCACAATGCACTAGAGCAAACCCGGTTAGGCTGCATGGTAATGGAAACAACCATGGCTGCCGTAGCACAACACTGTATGCACCAACGGAACTGGGTGCAGTGCTGGCGTGGCCCACCGCAGTCACTGGGCTAGTAACTGGTTACAAAAATCACAGGCAAATGTTTGGATGTGAATGGAGCACTTGGCCACCTAGATTCTATTCCCAGCTCTGTCCCTGACCTGCTGGGTGACCTGGGGCAAGACGCTTCACCTCCCCGTACCTCAGTTTTCCCATCTGTAAAATGGGGTTAATGATCCCACGCTCCTTTGCAAAGCACTTTGATAGCTTCTGAAGGGAAGTGCTAAATAAGAGCTCGGGATTATTATTAATTGGAGGTGGGGCGTGTCCCATATGCCTGCAAAGCAGATGGACACAACAATAGGGGATCCCCAAATTATGGATAGGATCAATCCCCCATGGGGTAGGGGAAGGAATGTCTAGTTGCTACAGGCATGAGAGCAGAGACCAGTCAGTGTGACCAGGGGAAAGCAGGGCTAAGAGAGAAGTCCTCGGGTGCAGCAGAAGCACTTCAGAGCAATAGAATGGTCTGGGCTGGTTTCTAATTAGCCAGGACTTGATTTTAAACAGCCCCCACCAATCACAGTGCATGCAGGCAGCGCTGTTCCCTGCACTGCCCGTAAGGCGCAGGAATTAACAGCCTCTGCTCCCATCTTCCTGCGACACGATCCTAGCAGAACCGCCCTGTAAGTGCAAGCGAAACAGTGCTCCTTCCGCCAGCGCCCCCCATGCCACACGGCTGCCGGCCACACACAAAACCACGACCAAGCAGCCAGCCTGGAGACGGCCCCTGCACCCGACTCCTGCATCCAAACACTCCTGCACTTGGGGGAGGGGAACTGAAAAGCAAACCTGGGGCTCAATTTTGCAAACCTGTGTAAACAGCGCGAACCAGAATCTCCCATTCACACACCCTGAGCTTGTCGCAGATGCTGCCTGCCTGGTTAACCAGGGAATCACCTGGGCCTTTGGATGTTGTGATAGGAGCGGTTCAGAGCTCTTCCACCTCCTGCCCTGAATCCACGCCACGCGAGGCCCCATTACTTGCTAGGACTACCTCCCACCCTGAGCAACCAGCATCCTGCTGAGGCCAGCGCCCCCAAGAACAACAGGCGAGAGACTTCCCTGTCCGATCCCAAGACTGAGGTCTCTCCCCGCCCTGGGAGCCGGCTACTGAGCTGAGCGCTCTCCGTCTGCTGGCAGGAAAGACTGGCGCTCGGCCCTGCCCTGAGGCTCCCAGTGGGGGGAGGGATAGCTCAGTGGTTTGAGCATTGGCCTGCTAAACCCAGGGTTGTGAGTTCAATCCTTGAGGGGGCCATTTAGGGATCTGGGGCAAAAATCTGTCTGGGGATTGGTCCTGCTTTGAGCAGGGGGATGGACTAGATACCTCCTAAGGTCCCTTCCAACCCTGATATTCTATGACGCAGCTCCAACGCTTGCTAAGGGGAACTGGATAAGCGATGCGCCGGGGGGGGGGGGTCACACCCCTGCGTGACATAAGAACAGCTATATTGGGTCAGACCAAAGGTCCATCAAGCCCACCATCCTGTCCTCTGACAGTGGCCACTGGCAGGTGCCCCAGAGGGTATGAACAGACCAGGAATAATCAAGTGATCCATCCCCTGTCACTGAATCCCAGCTTCTGGCAAACAGAGGCTAGGATCACCATCCCTGCCCATCCTGGCTAATAGCCATTGACGTAGTTGTATCAACCTAATTTCCTAGTGCAGGCCAGGCCTGCGGTCGTGTGGAGAGCCACTGAATGGACACGAGAATGGGACGGTCAGGAGATGGGACCTAGATCCAAAAAAATGGGGTTGAGCATTTTTACACCAGTGCAGAGTGATGCGCTAGGGCGAGAGGTTTGCACCGGTGTAACTACGCCGGTGCACACACGCCCAGCGCAGGCAAGTTCTTCATTCTTCTTCCCTGCCTCTGCGCAGACTTTCTCCAAGCGCAGGGAATAGCTTGTTAGCTTGGGCTTCCTCTAGTGACCGGCTCTGCAGCTGCAGAAATTGGCCATGGGGTCACCTAGCGAGACCCTCATCTCTTACAGCCCACTTCCCGCTGCAATCATCTTCCGCACGGGCAGCTGGTCTGTCGAGCGGCATTCAAGCCGGCTGCAACCGCCCCAGTTACCACTAAGGGAGAGAGATGGTGCCAGGAGGCAAACACCAGTAGCAAGACGGTGACGCTGCTTTAGCACCTACCATCGGACTCACCCGAGGTTCCATTCAACCGCCTGTAGGTACCCAAGTTAGTTCCACTCTGGGGCATTTCAAGCCGCGAAGGGAGCTGCTTTCTCAGCATCACCCCCGTGACCTGGATGGAAACTATGAGCGAAGATCGGCTCATATTCCCCCCTCCTCCCCACACCGGAGGCCTGAATAGCTTCGACCCAGCCCAGCTTGGGAGGCAACAGCAGCAACAATCTCAGCCCAGACCCTGGCTGTCAGAATTCAATTAAAATAAAGATTCAGTGCAGGAAATGGATTCACATTACAATTCCAGAGAAACAAGTCTAGCTGGGACCCCTCTGGGCTCTTTTAAAAAGCTTCAACAGAGCTTCTGAACCTTACAATGCTTTAAAAACAACTCTGCCCCCAGCTGAAGGCCTTCACAATTTATAGTCGGGAAGAACATAACTTACTGACCATCATGGTTTAAGTTACTCGCCCTCACCCCCTCCCATGGCCTGGGTCCCCCCCAACCCGCTCATTCTTCTATTACAGTAGAGAAGGGAACGCCCTTGCTCGCAAGAGGATGTTGCCTCCCGGAAGACGGGGCTGGCAGGCTGTGTGCGGGAGAAGACTAGGCGAATCGGAGTCACTTCCAAGAAGATAAATATTCCAGTGAACTAGAAACAGGGCCGAGCAGTGTCACGAGCGGGCTCTAAAGCAGCGCCCGGTGGAATTAGGAACAAGAGAGAGTTGCGGCGACGAGGACAGGCTACCAGAAACAAACTCAGGGAGACCGTTTAATAGGCTCCAGTGGGACCCGGAGCTAGAGAAAGGACAGATTCAAGAGCTCTCAAGCCTGGCATCCCGATGGTGCAGGCTGTCAGCTTGCTAGGAAGTTCACGGGTTACCCCAATTTTCTTGCTTGGCATGACCGACGCTCTTTTTTTTAAATGCGCCCATCCCAGCAGCGGCTGCCCAGGTCACTGCCTCTATTTCTAAGCTCTCTGATTTAGAACCTCCACACTGGACACTGGGGTTTTAGAATCCAGTACCCCAAACCCGAGAGAGTCAGCCAGCAAGATTTTGCTTCTCTGAAGTCAGCAAAGATGCCCGACTCCGGCGCTTCAGATCTGCCCCATTTAGTATACCTACACTCGGAGCCGGGAGTGCGATGCCCAGCTCTCATTGAGCTAGTGTGCTAAAAATAGCAGGTAGCCGCAGCTGCGCGAGCAACAGGAGAGGGTGAGTACACACCCATGAAGCGCTAGCCAGGGGCAGCTGGCCAGTCCCACAGCTCACGCTGCTGCAGCTACGCGAGCTTGCTCAGAGCCAGCACGGGCAAGCTCCCGGAAGCTGGGAATCGCCCGCCAGCTCCAAGCATAGACAAACCCCGCGTCCTTTCAGGGGGACTATCGGCAGGGACCACACTTCACCGGGGTGCAGTACAGACACAAGCGGCTCACCACCAACACCCCTTCGCAGGGAAGCCACTGCCCATTCAACCAACCTTCTGACAATTTCTCTGGTCAACCCCGAAGAGATCTGCTGTTCAGATTTCAGTGCTGTGCTGGTGTCTTGCTGTCTAAGGGGTTTTATACTGCTGTTCATTACCCCAGCCTTTGAGTGCCTTCAGCATAAAATCCACAGCAACAGAGGATTTTATGTCCCTAGTGGATTTTACGGACTCCTAAAAACTCCATTCCCACCTAGTGTAGATCACCCATGCCCATACCCTCCCCGTACTCTGCATACAGGCACTCAGCCTCCTTTAGTCTAACCTGGCAGGAGTGCAACCCAGGGAAGGGGTGGGAATGATTTTGTCTAGAACAAACACTGACTCATTTCCAGGCCTGGTGGCAATTGATTTACACAGGGTCTTCACGACCAACAGCTTAACTCCAAGGTTAGATTTACAGCACAGCTTGCAAGATTCTGCTCTGCCGGGAACTGTGGGTTTGTCTAGGCTGTGATATTCTCTCTCCCCTCCGCCAGCACCAAGTCTCAGAGCCCGGGTCAGCTGATTCCGGCTTGGGGCTAAATATAGCTGTGTAGACGTTTGTGCTGGATCCTGGGTTTTGAGCCCCCGTGAGCCTGAATGTCTCCGCTGCAATTTTATAGCCCAAGGCCCAAGAGCCCGAGACAGGTGACAGGCCGGCCTCGGCTGTGCCTCAGGTCTTCTACCGCAGTATAGACATTGGAGTCAGGACTCCTGGGTTCTGTTCTTGGCCCTGGGCAGAGTGAGGTCTAGAGATTAGAGCGAGGACTTCTATACTCTTCCCGGCTTTGGAAAGGAATTTGAGTTGGTTAAAAAGACGGCCTGCAGTCAGGCCTTCTGAGTTCTTCCAGGAAGTCAAAGTAGATGCTCACAATGGATTTAACAAAACTAAGCTATGAATCAGAAAGGGCAAAACAATCTCAAAAGCATGCATCTGAGCGACCATTCCAAAGGGGAATATGGCAACATGCACTGCAGAACTTTTAGTGCCGTTAGCGCGTGGCAAGCTAACATTCTGTAGGTTTATACTATGGCTGGCCGTGCAGACAAACCCTTAGACACTTAGGCGCTTACAGCTCATTGCCAGTCACTGGCACTTCCACGCCTACGTACCCCAGCCACTTTTGAAAGGGAGAATTAGGTGCTTCTAAATCTTTTACCCCAACCTACCAATCAGTTGGGATAAAGCTGCAATTTTTGCCAAAACACTTCCCATACGCAGAGCTCACCCCCAATAACTGAAAATATCGGCGTTCCAACTCACCTAAAAACACCCCAACACGGCCCCAGGCAGTGAAAATCAGGGCATGAAATAAACCTGAAGTTTAGACGCTGCCTCTTTTTTGAGTTATGGGAGGTCAAAGGATGTTAAAACAATTTTCAAAAGCCACCAGCTTTCCAGTGTCAGAACTCAGCTGGCTCGTTCCCTCCATCTCAAACGTCTCAGAGAAGCCGTTTTGCTCAAGTGTGGAGAACACAGGGATTTGTAACGTACAAAGGACCTTTGTTACCCCCCAAAATTGGGGTAATGGCTGGGGATGTAGGGAAGAGCACAACTGTGCAAGTCAGGCTTAGAAGAGAAGCATCACGATTATTTGTGTTGCAGTTAGAAGCTCCAATCAGGGCCCAGTCACTGCACAGATATAACAAGAAAGATGGTCCCGGTCCCAGCCCCCCACACACTGCTCACGATCTAAGATATGGGCTCCACCCAAGCCAGAAGGTTTCTAGGAGAAGGTGGATTCCATGTGGAAAATGTCACCTCTTTACCCTGGAGATGGCAAAGAGTAGGGTGAAAGATTACAAGGGACTAGCTCAGGAGTTTTGCAATCAGTGATGACTTCAGACGGCCCCTGCTCAGAAAGCAGATATGCACCACTGATAAGTCCAAAGTGCACCAGTTGATAAAGACAGGCACCACCATGTTAGGATGCATGAGTCTTCATTGAATTTCCCGCGCTGGCCGTTGGGATCTCCTGACTGCCACGCCTGACCGAGACAACGCAGCCTATAACCTAGAGCCATTAGTGGCTTGGTCCTGCTCCCTATGAAGCCAACAGCAAGACAGCCAGTGCTCTAAATGAGATGCTGTCCCTTTCTCGCACATCAGAGGAGCTGGAATCCACCTCCCACCTACCCCGCAAGTCAGGTGAGAGCATTTAGGTTCCACCTTCTGCCTGCCCTCAAGTAGCAGATATTTATTCTCCACCAATGGGGCCATCTGCATCCCAGATGGAATCTGGGGACTTTCCCCCTCTGCCATGCCCTGTGAAGTCCTGTGTCAGAGCCTCTGACTGAGAAGAGCTAGACAGGTGCCTCTTAATGTAGCTTCTAGAATCATAGAATATCAGGATTGGAAAGGGACCTCAGGAGGTCATCTAGTCCAACCCCCTGCTCAAAGCAGGACCAATCCCCAGACAGATTTTTGACCCAGATCCCTAAATGGCCCCCTCAAGGATTGAGCTCACAACCCTGGGTTTAGCAGGCCAATGCTCAAATCACTGAGCTATCCCTCCCCCCAAAAAAATTAATGGAGATTTCCTATTTCCTAGAACTGGAAGGGATCTTGAAAGGTCATCGAATCCAGCCCCCTGCCTTCACTAGCAGGACCAAGTACTGATTTTGCCCCTGATCCCTAAGTGGCCCCCTCAAGGATTGAACTCACAACCCTGGGTTTAGCAGGCCAATGCTCAAACCAAGGTGAATAGTTGTTCTTCAAATCCAGAGACAATGGATTGTCCCAGGAGCAACAAAGCTGTCCCAGTGCAGCTAGCAGCCAGCCTGTCCCCAGTGGGCGTTCATTCACATCAAAACCCACCACCACAGTTCCGCACCATTAGCAGTTGCTCAAAGAGAACAGGACCAGAACACGATGGAGGCTGCAGCAGATCAGGACTCCTCTCGCAGAGCTGGGGGGGGGGGGTCCTGGGACTGGAGTAAAGGGTGTTGCCCCTCTCTCCCAATCTATGCTGGCTCAGCTGAATAGGAGGATCTTGTAAAAGACATACCCGGTGTCAGACCCAGCCACTTCCATGAGCCTCCAAACTCCTGGTATGAGGAAGTAGGTTCCCCTGCCCTCCACCCTCAGTCTAGATGTCAGGTTCAACCACTCCTGTATCACCACCTCCAGCCCTTAGGCTGGTCTACTGAGTGGGAAGAGACCCGTTTTCAGTGCTGACCTTTTGCTGCATTACAGCTTCACCTCAAAGGGACACAAACAAAGCTAGTTTGGAAAAAGGAGAAGTTACATGAAACCAGTAACTAGTGACGTCCCTTTCTCGCACATCAGAGGAGCTGGAACGGCTCAGAGATGTTAATCAAGGACACGCTTGAGGCACATGCACAGAGAGATTGATTTGCTGCATGGCTCAGGCTGCCAATGCCGCGACAAGAAGTCGATTGACTGAGGGGTCAAATCAGGAGTAATCTCATTGACTCCTGCACAGTACCAAAGTGCTTCCCACACTGAAATGCAGCCAGCTCTGGGGAGGAGCAACCAGTTGGCACACACCGCACGGTGTACAAAAGAGTTCTGCATCCCTGAATTATGCTGAGTAGCACTTACTCACTCCCATTGAAGTCAACCAGGTTGCTCGCCTGAGCAAAGGGCTTCTCAGTGCACTCAGGGTTGCACATCCTAGACCCCAAAAGCAGAAACAATGGGAAGGCATTTTCAACAAGCAAATGCAAAGACGTAACAAGCAAATCCCTCACCCACACCCTCGCCACAGGCCAGGACATGTCACCAGCCAACCCAAAGACACCCTCCAAACTGCTGCTCACATCCACTCCTCTCTCACAATCCAGAGGTGAAGAAGGGGAGTCTCTCTCTCACCCCCAGCCACCCTCCATCTCCATCTACTTAGCTCAAGTTTACAGGGAGTTGAATTCAGGTCTGGCAAATACCAACTTGCTATTCATTTAAATGAGAGCTTATTTTCCATCTTCTCACTGACTTATGGATACCCTTCCATGCTCCCACCCGCCTCCAATGCTCTATCTACTAAATTAGCTGCCATGCTGGAAAGTCACTATTCCCCAAACAGACAGGCCTTGAGAATGCTGCCCGCCCACTGAATAAAGACCCATTGTAACGAAGGGAAGACGCTTACCAAGCCCAGCCTGCAGAGACGCGCTGGAGGATGTGGCTGTATTTCCCAGTTAAGTTATATCCTCTGTATACCCTGGGGGAAACTGAGTCAGGGAAGGCGGTCTAAGGAGTCAGCCCTCATGCATGGGTCCTCCTGCCTGCTCTGCTACTGACTCCCCATGGGACCTTGGGCAAGGCATTTTGCCATTTCGTGCCGCAGTTTCCCCACCTGTGGGAATGGGGCTAATACTTACCCACTTTTGTAAATCTCTTTGAAAGGCCTGGCAGAGGAGTCCTACACAAAGGCCCAACCGGGTGCTCCCTCTGTGTGCCGCTGTTGGGACTCTTTTAAAATCAGGATTGGAGGGTTTTCTAAAAGTTGCTAGTGATGGAGAGCGCACCACAAAACTCCAAGTTGTCCCAATAGTTAATTACCCTCACTGTTCATAGAACCATAGAATATCAGGGTTGGAAGGGACCTCAAGAGGTCATCTAGTCCAACCCCTTGCTCAAAGCAGGACCAATCCCCAGACAGATTTTTGCCCCAGATCCCTAAATGGCCCCCTCAAGGATTGAACTCACAACCCTGGGTTTAGCAGGCCAATGCTCAAACCCCTGAGCTAAAAATGTACACCTTATTCCCAGTCTGTTAGATCTTTCTCTGCTACATCGAAGAGCCCATTATCAGCTGTTTGTTGTTATCAAATCACCCCTTACCCTTCTCTTTGTTAAACTAAATAATTGAGCTCCTTGAGTCTCTCACTCTAAGGCATGGTTCCAATCATTCTCGTGGCTCGTCTCTGAACCCTCTCCAATGTATCCACATCCTTCCTGAATTGTGGGCCTCAGAACTGGACACAGAATACCAGCTGTGGTCGCACCAGTGCCAAATGCAGCAGTAAAATAACCTCTCTTCCTACTCAAGGTTCCCCCAGGATGTTTATGCAGGATTCAATTCATTGTGTGTGTGTGTGTCTGTGTCTCCGTCTCTCTGGCGGTGAGAGAGAGAACTAGAACAATGAGGTCCCATTCCTGGACTGGGGCACTAGGCAATAGGAATTTTTAACAGAAAAGTCAGGACTGGGTAACTACCCTATGTCCAGATCTCATCATCCACTCTTGTTTCTGCCTCCGCTTATGCAGAGGCCCCGGCAGTTTAATCACTTCCCTGGTGCTATTAGGCCCCGGAGGATGACGAACGGACAAAACAATGCACTAAAGTGCTGTTGCATCAAATCTGATGCACTCAAAGACATCCTGTAGACGAGACTAATTATTGTTTCCTGGAGAGCTAAAAATAAAAGAGGCGGCTATTTGTTCATATCTGGGGCACAAAAAAGGAAAGGAAGAGCCGCAGGCCACAGGAAGTCCAGTCTGGAGTTTGGGACTGCTTTAAATTACCCTTTTAGTGCCCCATCCGGTCTGACCCTCTGGGCATCCAGCAAATACATAAAATCTGCAAGTTTTAGAGATTTTTTCAAAGCCATCTAGGAGATTTGGAAGCCAAGTGGGTGAAAATCTCAATCTTTTTAAGTACCCTCTGCTTCATTGGGGACGGGATGGTATGTAGGAACATGCCTATGACTTCGGACTAGGTGCCTGAGCCCAAGCCGCAGAGTCTGGCATCCGGCTCTCAGTTTAAAGATGTCTGGAGCCGGTATTTTGATTCAGGCCAAATGGAAATTTCTAACGCAAAGGCAGGTTCTTATCTCCTGACTGATTTACACCAACGTAACTAGCCCGCCCTGGATTCCACAGCAGTTGCTCTAATTCCTTGTCATCGTTAATGGATTTAGGGCAGGGCCGGCTCCAGGCACCAACCGAGCAAGCTCGTGCTTGGGGTGACAGATTCTACGGGGCGGCATTCCGCCCAATCCTAGGGTGGCACGGCCGCTTTTTTTTGTTTGTTTGTTTTGTTCGCTGATCCGGCCGCCCTGTAGGGGGCGGCGGTGCGGAGGAGGGGAGTGCCCTGCTGGGAGCGGGCTGCGCGCTCCACCTGCCCCAGCCGGTGCCAGGTCTGTAGCAAGCCCGGCAGGGCAGCCCGCATCCTTTCCTCCCCGCCGACCAGAGCGGCGTGGAACCCTCCCGGCAGGCAGCGTGGTGGTCGGGGCCACGAGGCAAGCGCCCCACTGAAGATCTGGCCTCCCCCCTTCTCTCTCTCCCCCTGCTCCCTCTCCCTCCCCCCCGCTAGCCAGGGCACGTCTGCAGTGCAGGGAGTCCCCCTGCACCCTGCCTCCGGCCGCCCCGCAGGTTTTTTTTGCCGCTCCGGACACGCCACAGGTTTGTTTGGTTTTTTTTGCGCTGTGCAGTTCTGGACGCCCCGATTTTTTTAAATTTTTGTTTTGCTTGGGATGGCAAAAAAGCCAGAGCCGGCCCTGATTTAGGGTCACAACGCCCCTGTGAGAAGGGCAGGGCTATTATCCCCATTTTGCAGATGGGGGAATTAAGGCGCTGAGAGGTTAAGTGACTTGCACAAGGTCTGCACAGAGAAGTGTGTGGCAGAGCAGAGATGGAACACCAGGGTCTTCCCCGTCCCAGGCTAGTGTCCTAATCCCTGGACGACCTTTCCTGTGCTCATCCTTACCTCCACCAGCATGCGTTAGTAGTGTGATTAAAAGCAGCCGAACAGCTGATTTATAATCCCCCTCCCCCAGTTTAACAATAAAACCCGTTCCCTGGCCAAGAGCCTATGCACCGCGTCCCAGCTCGGAGCAAAATTTTATGGTGGGAGTTATAAAATCCTGAATATTATATTGGAAATGCTGCCACAAGCTTACCTACAGCAGTGCAGTATTTATGGACCTAGAAATGTCTATATAACATAGAGGCCCTATAAATCCACACCACAGCAGGCAAGGCAGGAAAAGTCATTAGTATTGATGAGACATCAGTCGTGCTAGGAAACTTCCAACCTGCCGTTGATACGAAGATGCCTTCTTGGGAACCTGGGGCCCAATCCAACCACCTTTAAGTCAATGGGAGTTTTTTCCTGTTGAGTTTAACGGGAGCCTGGATTGAGCTTGGTATTTTGAGAAGAAAGCGGGGTTAAGGAATGGGACTCAGAACCGGATTCCAGTTCCCAGCTCTGTCACGTTTAGAGCTGGCTGGGAATTTTTCGACGGATATTTCCCCCCCGCAACCAATACTGATTTGCTGAAACTGAAGCGGTTCATGAAACAGGGTCGGGTTCAAGGAATTTCCTGACCAAAAAAAAAAAAAAAAAAAAGTGAGAATTCCCTCCCCCTCCCCCCCCCAATGGCACATTTGGACATTTTCAAAAAAAGTGTGGTTTTCCGGTTAGTGACTTTTCATTTGGAAATTTAAGCTAACGAGACTGGGGAAAAAAGTCTAAAGAGGAAAAAAAGGTTGAAATCAAAACAAAATGTTTCAATTGACCACAAAACTTGGGGGTTTGGTTTGCAAATATCTGAGATTTGGGCTTTTCGATCCAAACTGAGAAAGGAAAAGATTTCAGACTCAATAATATTTGCGGGGGAAAAAAAATCACATCCCACCCGGCTCTAACATGTCCTTACTGAGCGACATTGGGTATGTCACATAGGCACTTCTGAAAATGTCACCTTCAGTGACTTAGGAGCCTAAGACACTTGACAATGGAAAGTCAATTGGGGCTTTTCAAAATGTTACCCTTCGTTTTGCAAGGTGTCACTTCCCCACCTGTATAACAGAGAGAACACTTTTCTCTGTCTTGCCTCCTTCAACAGTCAGGGACTATCTCTTGTAATGTGTACATGTAGCACCCAGATTTTAGGGTTTCATCTGGCCACCTGCAGGTGTCAGGAAGAGATCCCCCCCCAATATATTCTCGGAAGTTTTTTTAAAATCTCCTTCCTCTGCAGCACCAGGGATGGCCATGGCTGGAGATAGGACATTGGGAGGATGGGCCAGGACTCTGAGGTGGCATCGAGCGTGCTGTGCGAGTCTTGTTTACTTTGGTCGGATTTCTGTTGTTGGGTTTTGTGTGAGGTCTGGATGGTGGTGATGGCGTGTGATATACAGGAGGTCAGACTCGATGATCTAGTGCTCCCTTCTGGCCTTGGACGCTAGGACTGTGAACAAGGTTCAGATCTCAGCTGGGACCTCTAGGTTGTGTTATAACACAGACTGTATTACCTGGGAATGACAGCAGCAACGCTAGAACTTCCAGATGAGGCACTATCCATACTCCAACGAGCATTTACAGCCCACGGGGCAACTGAGGGTAGAAACATTAAGGCCGGTGGCTGGATCAGAGCAGAGAGTTCCCCCACGTGACTTTATGGACTTCAACTCTCAATCTTTGTCTTAATTTTTTTTTAATTTAGGTTTTTAAATTTGACATTTTGCCTGAAAAGAAACCAGCTCTTATTAGAATAACGAACTACTATGGATTTTCCCCTCATTCGTTCCATTCAATTTGTTTCTTCTTCTGTCCAATTACAGGAATCAACGTAGCATCGCCTCTCGTCTCCCCTGCGAGAGAACCTGCTGCATTTTCTAATGCCTCCATTGCCTGGAACATGTGTTCTTGTTAAACCTAGATTTAAATATCCCCTCCAGCCTCTCCCTAGAGGTCCAAGGCGGTTGAAGTGGGATTGTTTCCTCATATGTTTCTTTCCATAAGACACCCGCATTGAGGTTTTCACTAGAAATTCTAAAAGCAAGGAGCAGGTAGATGATCATTCCAACTCCAGCCATATGGAAGTGAATGAACACTCCAAGGTGCACCATGGTCTCCAAAGGAGATGTTGGTTGAGGGTGACTACTGCATATATATTTATGCAGGAAAATTAACCCCTTGGGTGTGATTATTAATAAACTGGGTTCCAGTAGCACCTAGAGGCTCCAGTAGAGATCAGTGCCTGATTAGGCTGGTGCTGTACAGATACACAGTAAGAGACAGTCTGCCCAGCAGAGCTTGCAATCTGGATAGACCAGGCAGATGAAGGATGGGTTATCAGAGAGGAGCAGCTGAGCCACGGTGAGATTAAGTAACACGCCCAAAGTCACGCAGAAAGGGGAATTAGAGCTATGCTCCCCAGGACCTTAACCCCAAGCCTATCCTACCTCAAGGCCGCCCCAGATGTACCGTCCACAGGATGAACTCTGGGATGGCCAAAAGTTTGGAAAAGAGAAGACTGAGAGGGGACATGATAGCAGTTTTCAGGTATCTAAAAGGATGTCATAAGGAGGAGGGAGAAAACTTGTTCACCTTAGCCTCTAAGGATAGAACAAGCAGCAATGGCCTTAAACTGCAGCAAGGGAGGTCTAGGTTGGACATTAGGAAAAAGTTCCTAACTGTCAGGGTGGTTAAGCACTGGAATAAATTGCCTAGGGAGGTTGTGGAATCTCCATCGCTGGAGCTATTTAAGAGTAGGTTAGATAAATGTCTATCAGGGATGGTTTAGACAGCATTTGGTCCTGCCATGCAGGCAAGGGACTGGACTTGATGACCTCTCGAGGTCCCTTCCAGTCCTAGAATCTATGAAAAAAGAACCATTCTCTGGCAGGCAAAATCCACTTCACTCACAGATGGTGGTTTGAGGACACTGGCTATCGATGCAGGCTGGCATGATGTGAACGGCAATTGCCAGGAAGTCCTTTGTTCTTCCTTACCACTCTGCAACTGCCCTCCCCAGAACCCCAGACTGGCACTGACCCCACTTTCCTGAGCTCACTAAGAGAGGGCGCTCTTTTTTATTCTTCCTTTCTGAGGGTTTCTTCAAAGACACACATACGCACCGTCCTAAAGGACAGAGTTCACGATTGCCTGAGGCAGGATTCAGCTGGACCTAATTAAGGTTCCAGAAGCAAAAAAAAAATCCCAACAGTACTTGGCTCATTTCTCTTTCCATCCAGCCAAGGATCTCAACAGGCTTTGTAAACGTTCATGATTCAATTATCACCCCCCATAGAGAAACAGAGGCATTGCAGATCAGTTCAGTGACTGACCCAAGGAACTCTGCGGCGGAGACAGAAATAGAACCCAGGTTTAAATCTGAAGCATGTACCGTCGTCACGAGATTGACTTCCCTTTCCCCCAAATGACCGAGGGAAAAACCAAAGCTGTCACAGTCTGTTGTTCCGGTGCCTGGACTGGCTTTTCAAGTCACGTTGACGAGCCTTATCCTTGTAACACGTGAACTGCTAGTGAAGAGAGGCCTGAAGCTTCAACTAAAACCAACAGGAGCAATGGGTCCTCAGCATCTCTTGGACATCAGGAGCCTACATACCATGGTGATGGGTGGGTTATGGCTAAAGGAGGAAGTAGGTTTGCATGATTAATGCATTAACCTGGGACTCAGAAGATCCAGGCCCAATTCCCTGCTCCACCCCTGCCTTCTTGGGTAATTTTGGGCAAGTCACTCTCTTTGCTGCAATTCCTCCATCTGTAAAAGGAGGGTGACAATGCTTCCTCTCCCGCACTCCTTGTCTATTTAGATGGCAAGATCTTCGGGGCAGGGCCTGTCTCTTATTAATGCGTTTGTACAGCGCCTAGAGTGACAGGGGCCTGATCTCAGCTGGAGCCAGGTGGACTATAACACAAAGTAACAAACGAGTGGTGGTTGCATTCCTGAGGGAGAGCTGCCTACCCAACGTGACAGAGCAGACCAGGCATGGATTGGGCAAGATTATTGCTGAAGCATAAGTTGGGAGCTGGAAAGAGACTCGTTAGGTTACCTCCATCTTGCTCTCAACCAGCGTGGGATTTACTTGCCCTGTGGTTTATCATCCGGCACTTTGTCCCCTTCATGAAAATACAAGAGCCGATTACACAGCGCTCCGTCAAATTCTATTTATACCATAACCAGAGGGGGGTTTGCAGAGATGCCATTATACTTCTGGTGGCTGACGTTAGTCCTAAGAGAAGTCATAATGTGGTTAAGTGACTGTTCAGCTGCTACGGAGAAGAGGAAACTGTCAATATGCAGCGCTAACACAAGGCTGCACGGCCCCAAACTGCAGGAGGAGCGTTAATTAACGCAACGCCGCCCCGGGAGGAAGGTGGGCCGGTGTCATCCACGTTCAGCGATGGGGAAATGAAGAGATGAGTGACCTGAGTTCAAGGTGTGCTGGGTCCCCAGCTTCAGTGGGAGCTGTAGACACCCAGGACCTCAAAGTCGGCCAAGTCATCGATGACCTAAGGCCATCCAACAAGCCCATGGCAGGCTCCTGTAGATGACAGTGCTCATCCAAGACCGGGGAGGGGATACAGACCAATCTGCAACCCCAAATCTTTTTCAGAGTTGCTGCTTCCCAGGAGAAAATCCCCCATCCTGTACGTATGGCCGACGTTCTTTGTTCCCAGAAGTATATACCGACATTTAGCCATACTAACACGTATCGCTTCCAGGCGCCCAGCTTATCAAACAAGCCAGATCAGTGACCTGCCTCCATTATTTATCACTCCCATGTGTGTGTCGTCTGCAAACTTTATCAGCGATGATTTTATGTTTTCTTCCGGCTCATTGATAAAAAGGTTCAATAGCATAGGGCCAAGAACTGATCCCTGCAGGGTCCCACGAGAAACAGACCCATTCAATGATGCTTTCCCCTTTACAATTTAATTTGAAGGCCCACCTAGTTAGTCACAGGCCCACCTAGTTAGCCATTTGTCCAATTTCAGTTTCCAACTGTCCCCTGTAGTTTGTTATTTTCATTAAGAACGAACAGAGAGTAGAGAGAAGGACTTAGTGGAGGAAAGCGACATCCCGATATCCTGCACCCCAGAGGCCCAAATGTTGGAGCTCTGCCCTTTTGGCAGCTTTGCAGCCTTCCTAAAACTTGGTTAATTTCCCAGCCCACATGCCCATTTGCATAGCATTACCCAGCATGCCCCACACGGAGACCCCCCCCCCCCCCCCCTTTCACAAAACGTCCCAACTGGCTCATGCCATAAATAAGATAGGAGAGAGAAAACTAATACAGCCCCGCGATGCATTATTCATCCCCGGCCCCATTGTTATGACAGATTTACAGCAGCTAATACATGCAAACTAAGTTTGGGCACTAAATGTGAAATTTAAGGGTGGGAGAAAAAAGACTATTCAACACTCCCTCCTTAGGCCAAGCAACAAGGAGATCTTTTGCCTTGGCTCCCATCTCATCCTGGGTAGCGAGAGGCATTGCTAGGTCTGGTGTCAAAGGCCAGCTAGCCAACACTACTAGGCACCACTACACAATAATTGCCAGAGCTTTGGGAAGGTAATTCAAGTAGGACAGCGAAAGGCAGGTTAGCTTCAGCCCTATCACTGCATCGCCAGTCAAACTCGGCGTGGTCTTAAAATCTGGCTTGTATGCATGGAACGTGCTCCCTGGATTAGCCCGTAAGACCATGACTCCCCACCCAAAAACAACAAAGAGTCTGGTGGCACCTTAAAGACTAACAGATTTATTTGGGCATAAGCTTTCGTGAGTAAAAACCTCACTTCTTCGGATGCATAGAGTGAAAGCTACAGATGCAGGCATTATATACTGACACATGGAGAGCAGGGAGTTACTTCAATTGGAATTGGCCTTGTCAACACTGGTTCTCCACTTGTGAAGTAACTCCCTGCTCTCCATGTGTCAGTATATAATGCCTGCATCTGTAGCTTTCACTCTATGCATCCGAAGAAGTGAGGTTTTTACTCACGAAAGCTTATGCCCAAATAAATCTGTTAGTCTTTAAGGTGCCACCAGACTCTTTGTTGTTTTTATAGATACAGACTAACACGGCTACCCCCTGATACTTCCCCACCCAAGACACTTCTGCTGCCATGCCTACAAGAAAGCCAGATAACGAAGGCTACGTTGGCCGGGTGCACGTGTGAATCTCTGTTATACAGACACACCCATGCAGAGCCTCGGCTGGTGTCATTTGCCACAACTTCAGTGACCTCCCTGACATAGCAGCTGCTTACGCTGCCCTCCCTCGCTAGTCGTCTCATATTTGGGACCATCACGCATCGTTAGCTTAAGTCGCTGAGAAGTCACCGCTACCCTCATCCTTCCTTGTGTGATTTATTCGTCTTCTGTTGCATCTTGTCTTTGTATCTGATGAAATCTTCCGGGCAGGGACCCTGCTGTCACTTACACGCGTAATGGAGCCCTGATCCTCTCAGGGTTTTATACTGCCCGTCGCCACGGTATCCGAGCCCCTACTGCATAGCCCAGCACAAATGGTAACACACAGTAACCTCCTCGCCGGCCCCCCGATGCTCTCCTGCCGCACGCCAGGGCTATACAGAACACCGCCGCTAGAAATCACCTTCCTCCCTCAGGGTTAGGGCCACGTCACCCTCCTCAAGCCGTTCACTGGTCTCCCGCTCGCTGCATTAAGCCTAGGTCACAGTCTGCTCCTCGCACTGCCTCATCTCCACGGCCTTGACAAGGTTCGGTAGCTCCGGCCCGTTTCCCTTCTCCTTACAGAAGGGGTGTTTGGAGATTTCCGCTCTGATGAAGAGCCCCAGCGGGGGCTAGTGGGAGACCTGCCAGAGATCATTTGGGGATCCAGACCCACTCACCTCCTGCACCCTGCTGAGGTGCCCAGGCAGAGCTGTGGGGCAGGGGGCACTGCCGGGCTGGATCGAGGCGTACGGGCGGGGCTGTGTGCCCGGCCTGGCAGTGGGTGCTGCCGGCCAGAACTGCCATGCATTGCCGGAGCAGACTGCAAAAAAGCTTGCCTATGTGTAGGGATGCAGACCCCTTTCGGCGTAAACGCCAACTCCTTCCGGCGTCGGTCCAGGGGAGTTAGAAAGGAGAAGCCGTGGCTGGAAGAGCAAACTGTGCGACCCTGAATCCGCCAGGCCTTGGGGCTGGTCAGGCACGTGAAGGGAAAGAGGCAGAATCAGACGTGATGGGGGGGGGGGTTCGCGCCGTGGGGAAGGGAAGTTCTTTGCGACACACACAAACACGTCTGACAGCAAAGAGCATCTCCGGCGAACAGCGCTGATGATTGTCCCCGGCCTTCAACCCCGGCTGCTGCACGCTGTGAAGCGCCGCAATTACAGGTAATAAGCGCCCCCGGGGTCGCCCTCCGTCTTCCTTGAGAAGAGCTTCCCACTCCCACCCCCGCCCGGGGAGGGGTAACGGCTGGCGAGACAGAGCCTGTGTGATGTTTGCGGGGACTGTCATTAGCTGTAGCCCGCGGAACGAAGCCCATTTCCTGTTCAGTCGCTTGCTATTAAATATGGATCGCGTTCACCTCGGTCCCGTACGGAATGGAAATGGGACGGCGGGGGCGAAAGGCCGGCTCCCCCCATCCCGCGCACGCCTCCCCTCAATGTTTCCATTTCAACTGGGCTGTCGATGTGCACGTCTTCATCTCTGCTCCCCCGCCCCCATCCGACTGCAGCTCACCGACACCCCCTCCCATGTGGGGATCTCTGGCCCAGTGTAAAACACAGGCTAAAGGCAGTATTGATCCCTTTTCAAAGCCGCTAGCACACTGCTGGTCTTAAATACAAGAGCGAAAAGGCCAGGGGCTGCGGCTTGCCCTGCCGGAGTGTTATACAGTGGCCGAGGCGCGGCTAGCAGCTCAGACCGTAGCCACCACGAGGTGCGGCACTGGGACACGGTGACTCGGCCCTAGGGGCTGTATCCTCAGCTGGGGGTGTGGGCCATTGACGCCAGTCGAGTGACACTGATCGACACCAGCTGGGGATCCGGGACTAGATTCTTTTCTTCCAGCCAGGGCTGCCACCATGGAAAACGGAGGAAGCAGGGTCTGGTGGATAAGACCCGAGCTGAATTTCAGGACAGTCCTGCCTGTAGCTGCATCACCTCAGACAAATCACTTGGCCTCTCTGCCTTAGGCTACGTCTACACGACCACTTATGTGGGTAAAACATGTGTCGCTCGGGGGGGGAGTGAATAAGCCACCCCCGGAGTGACGTCAGTGACACCGACTTAAGCGCTGGTGTAGACGGCGCTACGCTGGTGGGAGGCACTCCCACCGTTCCTGCAGGGGCTGATTAAGTAAATGGGCGAGCTCTCTCCCATCAGCGTAGAGCAGCTACACTAGGGAACTCACGGCAGTGCAACCGCATCGTACAGCCGCGCCGCTGGAAGGTCTCTAGTGTCCCCCGCTGTACAATTGCAACACCCCCCCTCTCCTCAGCATTGCGGGGGTTAAAGTGCTTTTCTCCTCAGAAACGGGACACTTCGGGCTCCTAGCTTATCTCCAAGGCCCCACGCTCCAGTTTACAAGTTTAAACAGAGTTCAAACAGAGCGGGGATAGAGGGCGGGGTTCTACATGTGGCCCCTACAAACCTCACCTGAGACTGGGGAGTCAAGCTAGCTTCTCTCCAGCGCTCCCATCCTCCCCGGCAACCAGGGCCAGGAGGCCAAAATCATTCCCTGGGTGGTAGCTGGGCAGCCCCCATGCCAGGCGTGGGTTTCCACGGGTGTATCGGAGTGGCCCTTTAAGGGGAAGAAAGGAGGAAGGAACAGGCTGCAGCCCCCTCTCCCAGAGCCAGGCTGGCTCCTTAGGGGCTCACGAGAGCCTTACGCCTGAGCGGATGTGACCGATTCCGCCCAACGGCCCCGCTGTCATTTGACAGGAGGCATCCGAGGGTGCGTACGATCTGGCCGTCAGCGGCTCAGATCCCAGGCGCATCAGGTCCGGCGCCCGAGTTAAAGCGGGCAGCACAACGCTCTCTACGGGAGGAAAGGTCTTACAGCAGCTGGAGAGACGCACGCGCAGCGGAGAGTCTGCGCTTCAACGCAGAGGCGGGAAAAAAAATTAAATGCACCGTAATAATGCCGCCCAGCCCATCGTCAGTTGGAAGCTTGTGCCATCTAGGGCCAGCTCCAGGCACCAGCCCTCCAAGCACGTGCTTGGGGCGGCACCTGGAGGGGGGCGGCGCTCACCCAGGCTCGCCGCCCTCCTCCCGGCGCTCTGGCCGGTTGGGGAGAGCGGGGCCGCCCTCCCTCGGCGCTCTGGCCGGCGGGGGAGAGCAGGGCCGCGGCCAGGTTTGCCGCCCTCCCCTGCTGCGCTCCCTGCCAGGGGGCGGCAAAAAAGCCAGAGCCGGCCCTGGTGCCATTGCCCCATTGACTGACGAGCTGCAGCCACACAGCTCATCGGGCAGGAGGAATCCAGTCGAGGGCAGCCTGGCTCCCACTGCAGACGGCCTGACCCATCACCGTGGCTGTCCTGCTCTGGGAACAAATGCACGTCCCCCAGGGCGGACTCCACCTCACCCCGAACAGCCCCTCCCTGGTGGAGCGATGCCAGCAGCTCCCACTGAGAGCACAGGCCAGGCGAGGGACTGAACCGGCAGCCTGCCAAATCCAAGCTGCGGCTGCCTGCACCAGGCCCAGCGGGAAGCCTCCAGAGCGGCCTGAAATATCTCTTTGTCCCCCACGCTTGGGGCCCATCAAATATCAGGGCCTGTGCCCCGGCTTGGCTCAGAGTGGAGCCCAATGACACCTCGCCAGGGGGCACTCGGGGTGCTGCCAGCTACACCAGCTTTCGCATCTGAGACTCGAGTCTGCAGCACGGCTACGGGGTCCCCCGAAGTTGGCCTGGCAGTACCAGCCATGGGAGGCTGGGGTGCGGGGTGTCATAAGCTCTGGGGGGCAGGCAGGGCACACGCCCTGGCACTTACTGGGCATTGTAAAGAACTGGGGAGTCTTACGGGGCTGCTGCATTTGTATTTAACCGTTTCAGAGCCAGAAAGAGCAACAGACTATAAAAGTCTATTTTAAAGCCTCCGCTTTTCCTATACACCAACTCCCCAACTGCAGTCTGCAGTCCCTTGAGCCTGGCATTTAGTACCTTCAGACTGACCTAGACTAGTGTCACCTTCACGTGGGCTCTTATAATCCCCTCCGCTAGGGCTTCCCAAGCACCTGGCCTTTGTTAAACCCACACTCCATCCAAACCGGCCTCTGCTGGAGCTGAAGGAGATCTCCTTCAATCACTTGTAGTAGTAGATCCCTTATCCTCTCTGTGGTTCAAACTACTACAGTTATCTGTAGTATGGAAATGCCCAGAGACCAGCCATGAATAGGACCCCCTTTTGTCTGGCATTGTACAAACCCAGGGGGCAACCCACACTCACTGCCAGTGGGTTAGATGCCACCCCTGCCTTTGGGTGCGCCAAGCCAAGCTTCTGACCATCTCTGGCCACTACGACCTGTGGAATCACTAGAACACGAGGGTGCCAGGCCCATTCAGCCAGCCGATCTGTCCAGCAAATGGTTAACTTGTCCCCGCTGGGACGCTGGCGGGCAGGGGAGGCCGGTTAATGAACAGTGCGCCCCGGCACTCTAACAGACGCGAAGCGAGCATGCTCCCCCCGCACGCCAAGGGACGTTTTCAATCAAATCGCAGCCCATTAGGCATGAGGCAGCAGAGAGGCCGGGGCACACGCATCCTGGGAGCAGCCCATCTCCATAATAGCATGGGAGGGCGCCGAGGAATGCTGTGGCGGGCCGGAGAGCAGGGAGCGCTCAACCGAGAAATGCACCGTCGTTAGAGGCCTGCTATTAGACAGTGAGGGAGCGGGCCTGGGATGGAAATGCCCAGAGAACGCCTCCAGCTGCAGCACCTTGGGCACGGCGACAGCAGCACGCAGTGGCCAGGCAGGGCACTGCCCACAAATCTTGCCTTAGTCTTTCACAGGTGAGGCAAGCCGGGGCTGGCTGAGCCAGTCACAGGAAGGGTTCTCTGCTGTCTTTCAGGGGGCTGGCTCGCCCTTCAGGCATAGGGGAAGGGCTGCCCCTGTCTCCAGGAGCCCAGCCAGTCACTGCAGACACACTGAGGGCCCGTCTACACTTGAAACACTACAGCAGTACAGGGGCATCAGTGGAGATACTGCCTAACGCCGGTGGGAGGGCTTCTCCTATTGCTGGAGTTAATCCCCCATCCCGAGAGGCGGTAGCCAGGTTGACGGAAGAATTCTTCCATCCGCCCAGCACTGTCTAAGCAGGGATGCACGTCAGCTTACGTATGTCACTCAGGGGTGTGGCTTTTTCACACCCCTGAGCGAGGCAGCTGGGTCGATGGCCAGCCCCGGGGGTCTGGTCTACACTCCAGTTGGAGGTGTGCCTGCAGCGCGTGTAGACGGATCCGAGCTAGCCTTAACCGAACTCGCGCCAACAACAAGAGCAGTAAAACCATGGCAGCACGGGCTGTATCAGCCACCCGGGTCGCAGAGTAGGGACCCACGCAGCGAGCCCAGCCTGCTGCGGTTTCAGAGCGGCTGGTATTTGAAGTTCGCTAGATGGAGCTCTTGTCTGTAGACACACCCGGAGGCACTCGAGCAGTGGCCTCTGGCTGAAGCCTGGGGCCCGGCTGGCTGGCTCCTGAGGGAGTGACGCAGCAGAGCTCAGCCCGTCCTGGCTGGGGGAGAATCTAGGATGAAGTACGAGAGCTCAGCCAGTCCCACGGGGTGCAGGAGACCCTGTGTGCACCGGGGCGTATCCGAACTGCAAACAGCAACCCTCCCCATCCCCCAAATACATTCCAGATCTTTTAGCCAGGCTGCATGTCATGCTGCCAACCTCCCCGCTCTCACTGCCAATCCACCCTCCCGCAGCCGGTCCTCACCCACCACACTCCTCCTTGAGCGGCTCTGTCCTCCAGCTCTACGTAGCTCTGGTGCCATCTTCACCCACTCCCACAGTGTCACTCGCTGTCTCGACCCACACAGCCCCCCAACGTCGCCCTGGACTCCTGGCCACCACCGAGCACCCAGCATCCCTGCTTGGCTGTCCCAGACACCTTGCCTCTTTCCTTGCAATTGCCATCCCCTCCTTCCTCCTTATCCCCCTCCACCAGCAACAGCTGCACTCCCCTTTCCGGCTCCCCAGGCCAGTACTTTTGGCAGTTCCCCTCCTCCCCCCACATCCAGTCACCCTGCAGATGCATCCGAAGCCAGGGGTCAGAGCACCGAGAGCATGAAGCTCCGCCCGGCCACACGCACCCACGGGTTCTGCGCCGTTCCCATGCTGCTCAGAGCCCCAGCCGAGGGGCGCGCAGCCAGGCTGCCCCAGGCACCGGCCTCTTCCCTTGCAATCGTTCCGGCCTTCACAAGCAACTAAGGAGCAAGCCCGAGACAAAGGGCTCTTGGACGAGCGTGCAGGGTAGGCCAGGCTCGGTCCAGAGCGGCTGGAGTTAACACTTGCCAGCGCTAAGGATGAGACAGCACTGGGGCTGCGTGGGCTCGTGGGCTAAAGCCACAGCGACCCCAAGGAGCAAGCGACTCACCCCAGCATGTTCAGCCATCACATCATACTCTTACCTCCCCACCCCTGGCTGCTCACAGGGTGCAAGCAAACTCACCCCATCCCAGCCACCTTCCGCATCTCACAGCTGGAGTCATCTGTGCGTAGCCACACAGGGGGGCACAGGCCAGAAACTCCCCGCGCAGACGCAGGAGCGGGGACAGAGGAGCCTAGGCCAGGCCTCATCTGGGCCAGCTGGTCAGTCACCCGGCACATGGTTCGAGGAGCTGGGAGAGTACGTGTGGGGAGGGCGGAAAGGAAGAAACCCCCACCCCGAAGGAGGCTGGAATCCTGGCACCCAGCCTTGCACGTGGCAAGGGGCACTGAACCACGGCAGTACCTGCGCCTGCAGGCTGGCAGCATCCAGCACGGTGACCTGGTTGGCACAGCTGGCCCACACGGTGTCATCCAGCGTCAGCAGGGTTCGCACCGGTCCGGTCCCCACCTCCAGACAGGTGGGCTGCGCCTCGAGGTCCCACAGCCCCCCTGCAGAAAATAAAAGGAGAGCAAAATCAGAGACCGCTCATCATAGACCAGAGGAGGAAAGGCACCCTAGAGCCAGATCTCAGCCCCCCCCCACACCCCAATCTAGGGCTTTACCTTCAGGAGTCTCTGATCAGACTCTGATCCCCAGCTGAAACCCAGACCGGGGCATCTCATGCTACCACCATGGCAGACCCACATTTCAATAGACAGCTGGAGCCCCACTCCTGCACCATCCCTCCGTCCGTTCACCAGCTCGCCACTCCCTGGGACACCTGCAGCCATTGTTCCCATGCAACGGTAACAGCAGGAAAAGATGTCGCTACCGACAGCTACCTCCAGGGAGCGTTAGCCGCTGAAAGTGGGCGGGATCTGCCCGATGCTCCCCACAGAACCCAGGCCAGGGCTCCATGGACCTGAGTTTGAAAGCCTCTGGCCTCACGCCTGGCCCTCCCCAGCACGTCGACCCCTCTGTGGAGGCGTTCCCAACAGGGCTGGGGGCAGAGGGAGGAGCTGGCCGGCAACAGGAATTCGGATGGCTGGCTCAGCAGAGCAGCAACGTCTCTTTCCCCTACGAATCAAGTCTCACCTGATGCCTCCACATTCTGAATGCGGCAGCAGGAAAACAAGCGCAGTTCTCTTCCCTGCAGCCCTGACAGCATGCACGGTCTATTTATAACCAGGCTGCCAGGTGCAGGCGAGGGGGGGATGGCGTGGGATTGCTCACATGGAGGAACGCAAAATACTGGGGAGCACGGTGCAAACGCCATCTTTTCCAGCCAGCGGCAGCTCCCTTGCCACTCTCCCAGAACTTGGGCAGCAGCCTCCAGGGGACTAATTAACTCCCTTTCCTCTGCCATCGCACGGGCATGGAGAACAGATCATGGGGGAAAGCTGAGCCCGGTGGCAGAACTTGGCTGGCTCGCGGCCTCCTGTGCAGAGCACCCTGGTGCAGGGAATGGGCTGTTCCTCGCACAAGACCCGGTCACGTTTCCCCGCCTTTGCTGGGATTGTTCCAGCCTTGCAGCCGTTCTCAACTCTGTTTGTTAAACGGATCCAAGGAGCAAGGTGAGGGGTTCTCAGATGGGACAGAATCATAGAATCTCAGGGTTGGAAGGGACCTCAGGAGGTCATCTAGTCCAACCCCCTGCTCAAAGCAGGACCAATTCCCAACGAAATCATCCCAGCCAGGGCTTTGTCAAGCCTGACCTTAAAAACCTCTAAGGAAGGAGATTCCACCACCTCCCTAGGTAACCCATTCCAGCGCTTCACCACCCTCCTAGTGAAAAAGTTTTTCCTAATATCCAACCTAAACCTCCCCCACTGCAACTTGAGACCATTGCTTTCTGTATTTAATAAAATAACTTTTTATTTATTAATTAACCCAGAGTATGTATTAATACCTGGGGAGGGGGGAGGGCAAACAGCTGTGCCTCTCTCTCGATCAGTGTTATAGAGGGCACGCGGGGGATCACAGATCACATGCACGGCAGCGCACATCTGCCCAGTTAGAAATATGTCTGCAGCGGCAGCACCATGCGGCTCTTTGCCCCGGAGCTTTGAAATGCGATTTAAGAGACGGGCCTTGGCACACGGCTGCGCGGCGGCTTTCCTCCCGTGCCCTTCAGCACTTCCCCACGCTAGGCCCGGCCTGTCGTTCAGAGGAACTGAACTGCCTCGGCTCTTTCATCAGGGCATCCCGCGGCGCCAATTTCCCCACAAAAGGCGCGGCGGGAATGACCTTTCCCACCCCTAGTATTTTCAGAGCGGCAGCCCCTGCTGCAGGCTGACCCCTCTTGACACCTGCCCGACGTGAACCATGAAAGGATCCCTTTGCTGCCCGACTCCCGACCCGCAGTGCGCGCGACTCTACAGACGGTTGAAAGAGCCGGAGGCGGCGGCATCTCTTCAGGGAAACGAGGACGTTCAGGAAGCTCTAATTAAAACGACGAGGTTACCGATTAAACCGGAGACTGGAGAAGAAAAGAGCCAGCACGCCGCCAACGGCGGGTGGGGCAGCGCGGGGAATCGGGGCAGATCGATCACCTGCTGCCTTCGGGGGGTTCTCACTGTGGTGCCGAGCTGGGACAGAAACCCCTCCTGCGGCAGGGCACACAGCAGCCTCGAAGGTCAGGTCACCTAGTCTGATCTGTACATTGCAGGCCACAGAACCCTCCCCACCCCCTCTAACTGGTTCAAGAAGGAACTTTACCCAGCCCTCCCCCTCACCCTCCCCATGGGTAGGTTATTCCTAGACTCCCAACTTCAAGGTGTCTTGCACCTTCCTTGCTTCTGGTGTTGGCCACCATCAGAGACAGGACCCGGGGCTAGACGGGCCCGTCTGACCCAGCCTGGCCATTCCTATGATCCATGAGTACGCTTTTCTCCTATGAGTCAGTGGGTCTATTTGAGGAAATGTGGGCAAGTCGCTTGAGCGCGGGGCAGTTTGTTCGGCGGAGTTTGGCAAGGTATTTGGTTTTAAAGCCTCAAGCGCTCAGAAGCTCCCAGAAGGGGGTGGGCTATAGAAGGGATCCGGCCTTAGCTGCATCCCGAACACGGGAGCTGAGGCATCCACAGCAGAAGATCCTCCTACTTGAGGTAAAGGAGTAACTGTTGGCTGTGTCGATAGCAGGCTGCGACAGTTGCAGCGGGGTGGCCAGGAGGTAACACGGTAACGCCAACCAAGCTAGTGTTAACCCCCCCCCCCCCGTTGTTTTAAACAGAATTTGACACTTCCCAGCTCCTAAGAGATCTGAACCGAAGCCACCCTGCCCGAAGGACTGATGGGCCCTCCCAGCCCTAGACTTTGAGGAAGTTTGGGCAATTCAGCTCCACATCCAGTCTGGAAGAACCATTCCCCGCTCAATGCCCATTGCTTCTCTGGACTCAAAGGGGAAGTGCTGCAAGTCTGGGGAGGACACGCCGTGTTCTTCTGACAAAACAGAGGTTGGATCCCTGCTTTAAGCTCCAAGCAGAACTCAACCCGAAGCATGAAACCACGAACCAGCACCTCCACAGTGCTACGGCTGAGAGTCCAGGCGGCACGTTTCCAGCTCAGGTTCCTCAGCACCTTTGAGACATTTCCACCGGGTCATTTTTATTCACTAAATCTCTCCCCTGTTCACGCACACAATTCGCTGCTCTACAACTTGTCATTGACAATAATTCTCCACCCACAGCTCAGTCAGGAGCATTGTCTCACACTCGACACTCTTAAAACTCTCACCGTCTCACCCAGGTCAGGTCGTATGGTTCATTCCCTGATCGGATACACTTCACTTCTACTCAGGTTCCTCATGCAGTCCTGTCTGCAAAGGTTCACGGGTTTTAATGCCCGGAAGGAAGCACTGTCAGCATCCAGCGTTCATAGCCCAGGCCTGCACTGAATCTCATAGAAATGTAGGGTTGGAAGGCCCCTCCAGAGGCCAGCTCCCTGTGCTGAGGAAAGACCAAGAACCAAATAAACCTAGACCAGCCCTGACAGGCGTTTGTCCAACCTGTTCTTAAAAACTTCCCTTGGAAACCTATTCCAGAGCTTAACGATCCTTATAGTAAGAAAGCTTTTCCTGACATCTAACCTAAATCTCTCACTGCAGATGAAGCCCATTACTATTTGTCCCACCTTCAGTGGACACGGAGAACAATAAATCGCCATCCTCTTTAGAACAGCCCTGAACATAGTCTTCAGGGCTATCAAGTCCCCCCCGCCCCAGTCTTCTTTTCTCAAGATAGCACAGGTCATAGAATTTCACCCCGTAATTCCTGCAGCGAAGGAAAATTTTTTCCTGCTATTGAAGTGACACTACAGAGCCGATTAATTTGCAGCTGAACTACAGAGCATCTTTTCGAAAGACATCCAATTTGGATTTAAAGCTTTACGTGATGAATTCACCACCACCACTTGCTAAGCTGTTTCAATGGCTAATTGCCCTCACTTAAAAATTAGCATCTTATTCCCCAAATGATTTTTTTTTTTTAAACTGCAAACTATTGGATCTTGTCATGCCTTCATCTGCTACATGAAAGGGCTTCCTAACGGCAGATCTCTCTTCCCTGGTACCTGTAGTTTGTAATCAAGTCAACCCTTAGCCCTCTCTTTGATAAGATAATGATCTTAATCTATTTAAGTCTCTCCCTGCAAGGCCTGTTTTTCAAATCTCAGATGGGTTTTTGGAGCTCTCCGAGCCCTTCTGCAATATTCACTTAACATCGGCTGTTCCAGAAAATGTGCGATTTCATTTGAAGGAACAACAGACCAGTTACTTTTGGCCTAAGAATCTGCAAGAGAATTTATGGAAATATTTCTTCTTGAATTATTTACCCAGCCCTCATCAGGTGCTTCAAACCAAAAATTTGGACTGAAATCAGCCTGGTCAGCCACCTTGTCCATTTCCCGGGTTTGGGAGAACCAGAGCTGGCATAGATTGGCACAGCTCTACTGACTTCAGGGGCGTTAAACTAATTTGTGCCAACTGGGGATCTGGCCCAGAGACCCCTGGGCTCTGAGGAGCAGCCCTGGAAGAAACGACAAATAATTTTTTAGGACGGAAAAGCTTGAGATGCGGGCATCTCACCAAGCCAGAGGGAGGGAGGGTAAATCGATGCTTTGCTAATTTCTGCCCTTCTGGTCAAGGAGAAGGAATGGGGGAAAATGAAACAGAAAGAAACTTAGTAGCTTCCTGAAGCCGGTCTCAGCAACGCCTCTGCCCCAGAAGCGGCGGCACAGAAAACGACCACGGCATGTGTCGAGTAACAGCGCGGTGACGTATTGTCACAAACATGACACCACATGGTTCCCATACGGCCCACATAGGAGGTGCTGAGGGGCACACCGGCGGAGAGAGGAAGAGATCCCCTAACGCTCACCAGCCACTATCAACGAGAGCATTGGGGTGCCCGGGCCGAAGGGAGAGCCATTCTGCGGACACTCAACCCAGACTAGCTCTTACCTCCCTCATCCCTGATTTCTCTGGCTTTCCAGGCAGCCTTATTGGTCTCACTAGGACCCCATGCCCCTGACATGTGCCACCAGCACCACTGGCAAAGGCAAAGCCTCTTTAGCTCAACTGGAAAAGGGACATTCCCCACCATGCTGCACTCCACCATTGGGAGCCCACGCCCAGCGCCACCACATGAGACTTCCAAAATCCGAGGGCTGAGAGATAACCAGAGCCCTTGATGACGCCCATGGGCTGCTCTTCTGAGCCCATGTCCTTAGCAGAGCTCCTCTGAACAGATGAGGGATCGAGGACTCTGTCGGCTCATGCTGCACATACACCGGCGTCCTGGATTGCATGCCCGCCTTTGGCCAGTGGCCGGGTCCTGAAGCCTTGGGAAGGCTGGACTGCCAAGCTCCATGTTAAAGCCAGAGGACAGGGATCAGCAGAGACCCACCATCTGGGATCATACTGCAGCTCAGGAACTAGCCGCCCTCTCTGTAACTACAAGGTTAGTGCAGCCACGTTCCCTCACACGCTCCTTTCTCCACGGCCCCGTTGCTTTAATCTCTGTCCCGGGAGCTGGTGGATTCAGACCCTATGCTGTGCTACACATTCCCTGCCTTCCTCTCCAACGCCCACCCAAGCCAGAGCCCAAGCACGGCTCTACCCACAGACTGGGGCGCTGCTCCAGTGTGATCCGGACCCCTTTTAGGGGATACAGCAGCTTTGTTCAGCTTGTGGAGGGGCAGAGGGACCCAGGCACATTACGAATGTCTCTGCACAGACTTGCATGTTCATTCAGGCTCTTTCCTGCCCTCTAATGGTAACACAGGGGTATTCCCTAACCCGGCGAATACGGGTCTCGCAGGAGTAGGAGCGGGGAGCTCCACACAGCATCCTCCCCCATGCCTCCCATAACGCCTTTGGGCTTCTCAGCCCCCTGCCAGTCCTACGCGCCAAACTGCAATCGAGATCCAGCGCCTTCCCTCCAGCGAGAGTCACACTAGGTCTTCTTGATCACATGTGAAAGCCAGACGTAGGACAGAAAGCAGCTGCCCCACCCCCCACACTCTCTAATCTTCAGAGGCTCCAGATGCAGCCTGAAGGCTGGCATAAGGCAACACACACAGCCGTCATTGCCTCATGGAAAGCCTTGGTAACCGCATCCACGGCAAGGTCAGAGTTCCTCGTGGGCCATCACCTCTAGAGGCACCCTCCTGGTGGCCCAGCCAGCCGCAGGCGTATGTAGTGACCCCCGCTGTGAGCTGGCGGTGGTGGGAGAACATCCGGCATTCAGCCCCAAACCACAGACTTCTACACTGGAGCTACAGGAGTAGCTCCGTCCTCCAACAGCAGCAGTAAACCGTTCTCCTCCAAGTGAGCCTGCCCCTATGGGGGAATAGGATGCTTCACCGGCACATAGACACAGCTCTGCTTCATTCCCACTGCCCAACCTTCTCTCGGTGCCTTGGTCCTACACTGGGAGTGGGAGGGCGGGGGTCAGTAATCCCAGAAGTCAGGAGCTGGAAATCCCAGCAGGAATGAAGTCTCCCTGGGCTTATCCGCCCGACACCTGGCTCACCTCTGCTGAGAGGCAGGGGCAACTGAGTGGATCCGACTTTAACAGCATCCCAGAGAAAAGCAGCGCATGAATAATTGTGGCTCAGATTAACCGGAAGAGCCGCAGCGGGGGCCTTGCGAATCCCTCGCTCTCTCTTTTCTTACGGCCTCTCTTTGGCTGAGAAAGCAGGCAGAGCGCTGGCTGAAAGGGGGCACCCGGCGACGGAGCAGGGCGGAGACTGCACCCTTGTGGTGAAGATGGCGCATCTCCCCAGACATCACAACCACTCACTTTCCATCCGTGCCACCCCTTGCAGTCAGGATTCCCACGGACACGGGATTCTTCCTCTTGTGCCAAGGAGAAATCCCCTTCCACGTGGGGTGAACCAAGGTGCGCTGGTGACTGACGTCTGCGCACCACAGCCGTGGCACCAGGACATCCAAGCTCTCTGCACTCCAGCAACCAGAGCGCACTGCCTAGCAGCCATGGCATAGGCAGATGCCCCAGGGGGCTCCTGGAGACTGGAATCCAGGATCCTCACCTAGCAACAAGACAAGGCCGGGTTTGCCTCTGGAAGTGGGGCCCACGTGAAGCGATGCACAGCAGCTCCACACCGGCTGTTGGCTGTACAATGGCTGAGGGCAATGTCTGAATCCAGCTGCCAGCCAGGGGGCTAAACACCACCCCCATCTTGATGCATCAAGCACCTTCATCTCTGGCTGCTGGACTAGTTGAGGACCTCACAGGACCAGGCCCCACTGCTGGCTTAACAGGATGGGAACCACCCACCTCCGGAGGGTCCTAATGGCACCGCATTGGTAGCTGGGCAGTTTATATGGCTGGGCCGGGACAATGGGACTGAGACCTCGAGTTGCCACCTTGCAGATCCTTCCCGGACACGGGAGACCCGGTGACAGACCCCGGGTAGGGCCGACTGACCTTGGCCCGCCGTCACTGCGCTTTTCACAGACACCGATTTGTCCCGCCAAGATTCCCCGTGGCTTCAGCAGAACATGAAAGAGCAGCGGGAGCCAGAGAGCTGAATCGGTCACGAACGACACTGCGGGGGCTCGTTTGCTATTCCTGAAAGGCTTCCAGAGGGAATCTGCTCCCTTTATAAAGTCAAAGAGAGGATTTTGCAAACCACCAGCCCCGAGAGCTCCAGGCGCATTCCAGAAAACAGCCAGCCTGCAGCCTGTAAAGATCCTGCGCCTTGGAGAGAAAGGAACCCCGGCCACCTCCCGGAACCCCAGCGCCTGGCCTCTGTGCGGGCTGCCGCCCCGACACTAGCAACGGGTGCAAGCGGAACTGATGCCCAAAACACGAGTAGACAGGCCCAAGCCGCCTTCCGAAGCCAGGCCGAGCAGCTGTGCACCAGAACTGCAGAGATCTTCACTGGAACCCCTGCAAAGACAATGCCACGCACTCCCTGCGGGTGCCATACCAATGAAACCAGCCACGAAAGTCATTCCTGTCCCGCCCAGCCCCTCTCCACCCGCCTTCAGCTATGAAGGGTAACCCCTTGCACTAGAAACAGAAGTGAAGGGGGCAGAGCGTGGCAGGTCATTAAAGCCGGGCGAGTCCCAGGGAGCCGGATCCCCAAAAGAAGCAAAGCCCAGCAGCAGGGGAGAGGCCGGGAGAAGGTGGAGATGTCTCAGAGCGGAGGAGAGGAGCGATACGCAGAGCCGGAGCGGAGAGCTGTTCCCGCTCCGTGCGAGAGCTCCGTGAACCCTGCAGATATGTGCACGTATTTACATTCCCGCACACTAGGGTTACCATATTTAAAAATTAAAACAAAAAAAAAAAAAAGGCCCCTCCCCAGGGCCCCGCCCCCACCCCAACTCCGCCCCTTCCCCGCCCAGCCCAGCCCCAACTCCGCCCCTTCCCTAAAGTCCACGCCCCAACTCCGCCCCCTCCCCTGAGCGCCCCGCATTCCCCCTCCTCCCTCCCATCCATGCAAAAAGCTGCCCAAGCGCTACCGGCTTCACGGTTTGCCGGGCAGCCCCCAGACCTCCAGAACCTGTGCCCCTGGCGAGGCGCTTCCCCTCCTGGGCTCCGGCTGCGCTGTGGAAGCGCCCGGCCGGGGGCACAGGGTCTGGAGGTCTGGGGGCTGCCCGGCAAACCGTGCAGCCGGTAGCGCTCGGGCAGCTCGGCTCTTCAGCTACACAGAGCTGAGGTGTCTGGGGGGAGCAGCAGCAGCCGCTGCCGTGGGGGAATCCGCCTGCAGCTCACAGCCTGCCGGAGCCGCTCTAAGGTAAGCAGGGGACTAGTATTTTCCTGGACATGTTCAGCTTTTTGGCAATTCCCCCCGGACGGGGATTTGAGGACCAAAAAGCCGGACATGTCCGGGAAAATCCGGACGTCTGGTAACCCTACCACACACTCCCGCCTGCCTGGGAGATGGCTTCCTTTCGCCTCCCCCCCTTAAATTAAAGCCTTATCTAAAACTCATTTAAAAAAAAAACCAACACACTGCCAAGTGGCGTCAGCATTCGGCGCACGCCCCCGTGTATAACTCTGAACGGGCCACGATGACACAGCCATGCCAGCTGCTCAATGCAGCACCAGGAGAGGGAGCAAAGCGGAGACCTCTGTACCGCAGGAGTGGGCGTTCACCACCCCACACCATTACAAACACCACCTGGCATCCAACCCAGAGGGGGAAATCAACCCTAGCCCAAAACTCTGCACAACCCGCCCTTCAGGCATCTTCCCCTACGCCTGATCCACCGAGGCTATGAGTCTGTTGCTGATACCAGCACGGGTGCTTAGTCCTTTAGCTCAAGCTGCAGGGGTGCACGCTCTGGGTTTTGAAAGTCCCAGGTTCAAGCCCTGACGGTGACTAAGATGATGGTCAGCACGTATGAACCACTTTAGCCCTATTTTGAGAACCCTGAACGGCGTTTATGGCTTTGCCCTGGCCCTCAGTAGCCATGTACATCATCGGTCTCAGTCCTTGGTTGGACTCGATTTATTCGGGTAAATGGACATTCCTGGAAAAGGGAGAAATTGGCCACGAAAAAAAGTGATCCTGACAGATGTGTCACTTTGGCAAACACTTGTCTAGCTTGGCAGGCCAAGAAAGGCTCATTGGATTGAATGGCTCCAAACAAACGTCCGTTGTCCAACTAGAAGTTAGAGCAAGGAAGTTTAAAAGCCATTTGGAGACAGCCAGGGTCTTCTGTGCCAGAGAGAAGTGACAGCCCATCAATAGGAAATTAGTCTATAATTCTCAAATAGGAGTTTATTTCTGCAGCTGTTACGAATCCTGAATTCCAGCAATTGCATTCTGAACAGCCAATTAGCATCTCTCTCTCTAGCTATATATTTGCAATAGCAGGAAAGAAAGTTTTAAAAACGACTTGGCAATAAACTTGGACCAACTTTTCCTACGGGGTCCAGGGACGGTTCGGACAAGCCTGTCCCTCCATTGGGTCAGTTAAGATTTGTCCTGCTTGCGACACCCCCCTGAGACACTTAGGGCAATCCGATCCCGACTGGACCATGCATGCAGGCCACAATTACTGTGTCCGAATAGCCAATAATTGACTGAAAACTGCAGGCCGGTAAATCCAATCAGCGCCCTGGATATCTCGCTAACTATTGTTGTATATGGGACCCTTTAATATCACATCATCTCTCTTTGGTACGTCTATGGCCTTCAGTACTGCAGGAGCCGAGTGCCTCACAATCCGAGACGTATTTATCTTTACAATCCCCCTGGGAGGCAGGGCAATGCTGTTATTCCCGTTTTAGAGATGGGGGGAAATGATGCACGGAGAGGTTACGTGACTTGGCCAAGGTCACAGAGGAAATCAGTGGCACAGCAAGGAATTGAATGCAGGGCTCCCACACCCTAGGGGCTAACCTACGCCACTCACTCTATCTTCCCTTCTGAACACGCCGCGTTACTCTGCAGGCCACTGGCCAGAGTCTGGGCACGGCAGCTGGTAGGAAAATCCAATTCCGCCCCTCCCAGCTACGCTGGGCATGTTACACCCGTGCTCCAGGCACGGATTTGTGGGCGATGCTCCAATGCACCAGCAGCAAAGCGTTAACTAGGGGCCCCACTGCAGCCAGGGCAAAGGCGAGACGAAGGTACTGGCCCCGCAGCTGGGAGACCAGCCTCATTCCAGATCCCTGGGGAGGGCACGTCAAAAGCAAAGCGCCTGCCTCCCCGGGCGCCACTCCCACACTCACCGTTGTTTCTGGCGTAAGCAGCTAGAGTGCCGTTCTGCAGTCCGGCAAACAGGTACTCGGGGCTATGCTTCAGGCAGAGGACAGGCTGCCGCCCCGGGCTTCGGCAGGTCAGCAAGCACTGAGTCCCCGTGTCGACGCTGCCGTACACCAGGATGCTGAAGAGAGGGGGAAGGAGTGGGAAAGCCCAGAGTAACCATGGTGAGCACCTGTACGAAGTCCGGTCCTGCCAGCCACCGACAGCACCGGGAGTCCCCCGCGCAGAGCCGTTAGCGGGAGCAGATCCAGCCGATCCACCTTGCAGGCAGCAGGTTCTGAACATGCCACCCCAGGCTGATTTCTCATGTTTCTGCTCCCCCCATTTGCTCCCGGACCGAGGAAGGTACGGCCCAGCTCTGCCATGCATACGATTTAAGCCAGAACATGCATTCCCTCCGGGATGGAGATATCCCAGCCAGGGAGGAAGCTATGGCTCCCGCAGCTCTGTCTGAACGGGGAGTTCTGGGACTGAAGATATGCCTGGCTGGTGTCTGCAATGCTCCACCCTAGGGACAAGTGGGTGCGACCAGGTTAGGGTCACCGGGTGGCAGTTGCCCGTAGTAATGGAGCTAAGTGACAGCAGTGGGGTAAATCCACACACACACACACACACACACCCAGGATTTCCACAGAGAGCCAAAGCTAAGCCTGGGGAAATCATGGGTGCCCAGAGCTTGGTCTTTGCAGGGTCCTGGCTGGTGGGAGACGTCCTGCTGCTGCCAACGCCCAGAGCTCACAACAGCCGGCTCCTAAAGGAAACTATTTTGACCTGCATGGGCAGAGGAGTCTGAATCCCTCTGGCATCAAGCGGAGACAAGACCACGAGGTGCAGGGAGAGCTATGGGGGATAGATGGGGGGGGGGGGGGGGGGGATCTACCTGATTTGATTTGCAGATCCTGTCCCGGGCCTGGCCTCTGCCTTCCGCTGTCCAGGCTGGAGGAGGCAGGAAGAATTTGGAGAGGAGCAGCCTTAAAAAAATCAGCGACCCCTTCCAGGAAGGGTGGAGAAGCTCAACGCCCAGCCCTGCCCATTGCTCTAGGAGCGGAGGCGGGTGAGGGAGACGTAAGACTTGAGATTTGCGGGGGGGGGGGGAGACGCTGGCTGTCCTCAGAATACGACTGGGGGGCAGAGGAGGAGGAAAGCCAAAGACTGAGAACAACGGAAGGGCTAGCCAGCTGGAGAGCCGACGGCGCTGCTAGAGCGTAGCGCTAGTGTTCGCAGGCCGTTGGCGCTCGATACGCAGCATGGCTACGGGGCGGTCGCCATGGCTATGCAGGGGGACACCTGCCTCCACGGAGGAGGCTGCAAGGCCGAGCCCCCGGCCCAAACCTCACCTGCCATCCTGCAGTCCCAGACAGATGGTGGGATGCGGCGCGGAGGGCTGGTCAGCTGCCGATCTCGAATCCTCCACTTTCCCCTGCTCTTGCTCCTCCTTGCTCTTCTCGGGAATGTATTCCATGCAGAGCACCTGGGAGGCCACCGGGAAGGACTTCACCGTGCGGGGCACCGTGCGGTTGAGCGAGAAGATCTCCACCTGGCCCCCTGCGCCTTCCTGGCCTCCTCCAACCTGTGGGGATGCAGGAAGCCACCCAGAGGGGCTTTTAATTTCTGCCCCTGCAGGCTGGAATATTCCCCCCACCCCCGACATCTTCATCACCACTGCAAACAACAGGGTGCCCCATTTTCTCCCCCGGCCTTGCCATAGGGTGGAGACTGGGATGACAAACTGCTTGGACCACGCCCATGGCAGCTCCTCCCGTGCAGGACTCTGGGTCAGGCTCTCTGGCCAGGGGGTGTGGGGGGGGTCAGGCTGATCGGAACGGCCCCTCCTGGTCTGCAAGCTCTAGGAAGTGCACAGGATCTCCTTAAAGGAGCATCGGCGGGTGGAGCAGGGGGGCCTGTACCCCATGCGGCAGACACACTAGGCAGCACCCAGGGGGTTAATTACTGCAATTACTTTGGGTAGTTTACGCACGGCCCTGCTTGAACATCTGATTTCCATGCAAGGAATCAAAACCCCAGGCCCAGGCATAACTGGGGCTGTGGCATTTCACTGCCCGCCCCCTTGCTGCCAATCCCCCTCCCATCTGACACTGGCCAACGGTGCCAGTCGCGTGCTAGCCTGGATTGACCAGGAAAACGACCTTGGTGGAATCCCTTACAAAGCATCTCTCCTCTTCGCTCTCCTGCCCATCACCTGGGTATCTGAGCACCTCAAGCCTGAGCTAATTTGGGCTCTCGAGGGCGAGCCCTGACTGGGATTAGCGGGAGGCTCTCGCCTTCGACTCTCAGGAGCCGTTCCCCACGCAGGCCGGCTCAGCCCGTACTCACCCATAGGTACCCCTGCGGGAGGGAGGTGCTCACGGCAGAGAAGCCCAGCAGCGAGGACTGGACAGGATTGTGCACCACGGCTCCAAGCTGGAAGAGAGACGGGGACATCACGACATCAATCGAGGCCTGGACAGCGCTTTGCTGGGAAGCATCATACGAGCATGAAGGTAAATGCAACAGCCAAAACGCTCTCCCCGCCCTGACCCCCTCCACCGCCCATCTGCACCCCAACTTGCTGAGAGGTGGAATTCGATCACATGCTCCCCAAACCACAGCGGCGCGGCTGCACAATTACGAGCCGTCAAGTTAGAGAAGATGGCCCTCTGCCCTGCGATCCGCCAGCCACCCCACTTCCCCAGCCCCCCAGCAGAGCCAGCTATGGTTTGCACACAAGCCTGGACATTTCACTGGCCCGCAGAGACATCAAACGCTCAATTCTCCTCCTCCTGCTCTGGCCACGGGGGATTTTGAAGAGCCATTTTTAGAGACACTGTTTTGAAGTCCGGTTTTCCATAGCCAGCTTCTCGACAGGAGCACGGGATATTTACAGAGCTCTCAGTTGAACGGAAGCTGTATTGGCGAGGTGGAAGGGAGAAGAAGAACAGCCACTGTCCGGCACACAGCCCTCAGGCAAGATCTCAAAACCTGCCTCGGATCTTAGCAACCCCGCTTCCGTTTGGAATCGGATGCCACCGCGTGTTCAGATCACCACCTTTTAGAAAGGAGTGCAGGTAGGTAGCCTTATTAACAGATGGGGCAACAGAATCACAGACAGGCCCAGGGCTAAGCGACTCGGGATCACAGGTCAGGATCAATCACGGGGGCTTTTTTTACGTCTCGCCCAAAGCGATCTGCTCAAGGTCACGCAGCGAGCTCGTGGCCAAGCCAGGAATGGAGCCAGGCGTCCTGTCTGAAGGTTCCATTATGGAACCAAATGACCATCCTACAGTTACAGCTGAGCTCTGGAGCCCTTCCAAACCACAGATCAATACCTTGGGCGGGCGGGGTGGGGAACGCAGGTAGATCAGCCTCAGAGGCAGAGTTTCAGATGAACTCTTGTGGCACAAACCAGACAAGTTTTGTTTGGCTCCCAGTTCCCTGCTCTGACCACTAGACTATTTTGCCTTTGCAAAACCCACAATCGTTCTCGGAGCGAGTGGGGAGCTATAGACCCAAATTCTCTTTTACAGCTTGATTCCCTCCGCAACCATCAGAGCAAACTGACTCCACTGACTAAGACAAACGTGGGACTTTTCCTGCTTTCTCTGCCCCGCCCGTCAGCCTGGGATCGATATGCACGCATGCAGACAGACAGAGATGCATCTTTACTCCCTCTTAACCTCACAGAGCGAGGCCCAGAACTGCTGATATGCAAGTCAGGACAAAGCACCAGCTCGCTCTCCCATAGCTGTGCTAACGCTACAGCTCTAAGGGCAGCAAACCTTTGATTTTGGCAGCAAAACGCAGTAGATGAGACACACAGAGGGCACACTCAGGGGAGGGTTTAGACATGCCTGACCCTAGACATGCTGCTATTTGGGCCATGTCAAAGCACCCATCGGCTGCAGGGATCAATTCCCCCAGTGCCTGGAGGCAGTTGCAGACAGGGACTGGTGCATAGGGCCCCCCCCCAATAGATAGCCCAGCAAGAGCAGGATCTGGCTGCACCGCAGGGCCTGCAAGGATGGTGGAGACCAGCCCAACCCAAAGCGCTGGTGGTGGCGGCTGGCGAGGGATGCGGTTGCGGGAGTTGCTGACGGGGTGCATCTCCACAGGAGCCCAGCACACAGCAAACCCTCGAGGGGTCACATGCTTTTTGCCCTTGGCTTCAATATCCCCCCCATCCTCAAACGACAACATGTCCCTTTGGCATCTTCCACTGCGGAGAAGCCCAGCAAGCGTTTGGGCACTGCCAGCTGGGAGTCGCTCCATTTCCTCCTGCAGCCCCCCAGGGGAGTGAGTGGATACACCCCCCCCTCCCTGGACACATGGGCAGGGATGAAATCCCTCCCTTCCCAGAGCGGAACCGTGGGGCATGGAGGCAAGATTTGCCCCATAGCTGGCCCATCCCATGACACTGAACTGCACCTCCCCGTCCTCCCGCTTGCTGTTCCCAGTGGGCACATGGACAAATTTGGGCAGCCCCCATGACACGGCTCCCGTCACTAGGCCAGGGCTCACGTATTGCAGGGCTTCCACAAAGGGCCCAAGAACTGGACACAGACAGGTAGAGGGGGTGGGAGGCCCACAACAGATTGCTCCGGCCAGTGCATCGGAGACTGATGGATGCTCTTGGCAAAGCCGGCCACTTGGCACAACCAGCAAGCTCTTGCTCAGAGCTCCAGGGCAGTAACTGCTCTTTAGGGTTGCCAATTTTGGTTGGACATATTCCTGGAGGTTTCATCACACGACCATCCTTCAATCCTGGAGGTTGGCAACCCTGCTGCTCTTCCAGAGCACACTGATGAGGGCACCTCACCCCATCGCCCATGACTACAGCCTTTGCCGACGGCATTTAGCCCTTTAATGAGCGCCCCGGTTAGCCTCTCATGGGGGCTTTTCTAGCCTTGTTTTAATTGACTGACGTTATTTATTCGCCGGGACGCAGCCCATCTGCTAGGAACGGGCTGGAGAAGTCGCTCTTGTAGATGGAGCAGGGAGAGGGCTGTGCGGAGCTGCCTGGATCAGGTGACAGACGGGGATGCAAGGAGCTCGTGCAGCGAGGCCAGGAGAGTGAGGGATAGGAGGGAATGGGAAGGGTGGAGAAGTCAAGGCCTTTGCTGATGATCGAATTCCTCAGTACAGGGAGGCACGCAGAGCCCGGGCACAGATCCACTGGGATCGGCACCGGTCCAGCACGGGAACCCTTGCAGGAAGTTTGCTGCAGCGCAACCAACGCTGGGTCACATGCTTTTTGCCCTTGGCGTCAGTATCCCCCCCCATCCTCAAATGACAACATATCCCTTTGGCATCTTCCACTGCGGAGAAGCCCAGCAAGCGTTTGGGCACTGCCAGCTGGGAGCCGCTCCATTTCCTCCTGTAGCCCCCCAGGGGAGCGAGTGGGTACAGACACCCCCCCCCCCCCCGGACACATCCTCCCCGCCTCCACATTCCAAGCACATCCACGGAGCGGGGGACTTGTCTCGGCACCAGCACGCACAGGGCCAGGCAAAGCCCAGCCTGGATTCTTTCCCAGAAGGGACCGAGGCCACCTCCCCGTTGGCACCGACTACAATCCGCTTCACGAAGGAGCTGGAGCAGTGATGATTCGCCGCTGGTAGAGCAAGGTGGAGGGGGGGAGAACCGGGAGCGGGGGGGGGCTTGGCCTGAATTTGACGAGGGATCTGGAATGTTTAACGCTCCGCGGAAAGAGATTGGAAGGTCCCCCAGCGAGATTCGGGTAAGTGTTTGAAGTCAGAGGACACCCCGAAAGCGACGCAGACTCCATGGGGACAGGACGGAAGGATGTTACCACAGCAAAGGAACTTTGTAGATTAAAGACAGAAGAAGGAGCGTTGTCCTCTTCCAGCTGGTGCCCTTGTTAGCATTTTAAAAAAAATAACTGCACAGAGCAGAATCTATGGCAGGGCTGATAAGAAAGCACCGCGCCTGCGAAACACACACAGCCCTGCTACCCCCCGGAGAGAGACAGCCCGCCATTTGGTCTAATTAGCCGGCACGGCAGCGAGGGCTCCAGAAGGAATGTGTTCCAGGCTCCCGCCGGAGCCGGCTGCAGGACGGGGAAGGGAGCCGGCGGCTCGACAACATCACATCTGTTACTGTCGGTAATTGGATGAAACCCCTCAGCTCTGGGGAACCCTAATTCATCCCGCCAGTGGAGCGGTGATTGGGTTACTTCTGTCACAAATGGCAACAGGGAAGCTGGGGTGGGAGGAGAGAGGCTGGGGGGCTGGTACTGGCCACGCCTCTTGAAACAGAAGCAAGAGGAGACAGACGGGTGCCTGAAGCCATGCTCAGCTAACACCCGTTAGCCATGACGCACCAGAGACAGCACTGTCCAGACAGAACTCCTGGGTTCTATTCTTGGCATTGCCACGGAGACGCCGTGCCTCAGTTTCCCCATGAGGATGTGACTCACCTATCTCAGAGGGCTACTGGGAGGGTTAATTGGCTGCCATCCCCCTAAGCCACCAGCCTCCCATGCCCTCTCCATAGCACGTGCCTGTGTCGCTGCACTGAACCTGCAGGGGGCTTGGGAGAGTCCACCCCTCCCAGTCTCCCCAGGACCTTGCCTGATTCACACCCTATATCCGACGCTCCAAGCGACCGACTCCTGCAGGTGCTCCAGGGCAGGGAGAAAAAGCACCCACTGGCAGCCCTGCAGATCAGGACCTCCCCCTGCCCCTAAGCACCTCCCGGCTGCCCTGCAGCAGTTCAACTCCAGGAGCAAGGCAGGCGGATCAGGACCACCACACGGGCGTTTTGAGTGGCTGTTTCAGCAGATCAGCAGGGTTTTGCAGCCAACCTTCAAGGCCTCCCACCCCACGCAGCAGTCAGGAGAGAAGCAGAGACGGGGTGTTGTAAAGAGCGCGGCAAGGCAGCCAAGACCAAACCGGTTTTGTCGTCGGGAAAGCAGCACGCTGCAAGGAAAGGCGGCCGGTAGATCCCACCCTGAGCTCCCAGGACAGCCCCGGAACAAAGCGGGTCACTAAGTAAGAGCTGCGGTGGGGATTCAGCTGGTCTTTAATCCCTGCACGGGTTTCTGTGCGCAAGAACGACTGGGAGCTTTCGAGTGGTTTTCACTGGCTTGTTTCCCGAAACGCTGCATCCACCCACTTAACGTGGGTCGTTTGTAGCATCCCGCTACGGTATCCCCATGGATAGGCAAATGTGGCTGCCAGTTATCTTGGTTGTGCAGAGAGGCCCCAACTGAGATGAGGGGCCCATGGCGCTTTGTGTCCATCTACGGACAGACTGTCCCTGCCCCGAGGAGATCACAGTGGGCTGGTATCCCCACGCTGGGAACGGAGCAGAGAGAGATTAAGTCTCTTGTCCAAAGTCACTCATTGAGTTAGTGGCAGAGCCAGGATCTCTGATGGCCAGTCCAGTGCCGTACCCGCAGGGGGACCGTCGCTGTCCATGCATTCCTAACTTGGGAGGTCGCCAGGCTCGTATCACACCATGCCAAGGTTGTACCATTTACTTAGACTGCCAGCTCACCAGGGCAGCGACTGGCTTTTGGTTTTGAGTTTGTACAGCACGGTGGGGGTCTGGGTCCACGACTGGAGCTCCTAGGCACTTCTGCACTATAAGCCAACCTCCGCCCGTGGTCTGAGCAAGCTGACCACAATACCTAGGACAGGCTTACCTGTGACAGGTGAGCCAGCATCAACCCAGCACCTAGAATGTCCACTGGCCTGCAGTCCAGTTCCAGAGACTCCCCTTACTTCCCTGAGCCACCATCCTCTCTTTTGCTAGCATCTAGCCACAAAAACCACACAAGGACTCACCCCGATTCTACCACCGGGGACCAGTCCCACAGTAGAGGCATCCAGTCCTCCAAGACCAAGAAACCCTCCTTCACCATCTCCTGTTAGCGTCTCCCAAAGTGACATGAAACCCCCAGTCTCCTACTTAGTAGCACTGACCGGGGCACCGGTCCCCATGTCCCTTACAAGCAGCAAAGAGAGGCACCGGAAAGACGGAGCCGGGGCAATGCATTAACATGGGGCAGTCTAACAGCCCACCTCACATCTGCTCTCCTCGGCATCCAAACAGCCTGAGGGACAGGAGAAGAGAAAGGGTGATGCTGGGTTCTTACCTGCAGGTCAAGGGCATTGGAGGAGAAGGCAGGTACGTGGCACGCCAGGATGGGACACCAGAAGGGAGCTTTGCTTTTCTTGTCTTCGTCAGGACACAGCCATCCAGGTTGGTTCTCCTCCCCTATGGCAAGCGGAGCAGGCAGGGGAAGTTAACAGCTTTGTAGGTCTTCATATAGACCGTTCCCTCCCACCCAGCGCTCCCCGAATGCCTCCAAATACGCAGAGCCAAGGGGATCAGAGCCCCAGCTGTCTGTAAGCGCTAGAAGGGGTCTTTGCCCATCGCACCAAGAAAAAAAAAAAAAAAAAAAGGTTTCAAGCCCTGCTTCTTCGAGAAACAATGTCCCCATTCAGCAAAGAATTGGAAACGGGCCCCAACACACACCACTGAGAGCTGGGTTTTAAAGTGCTCCCTGCCCTCCAGTTCGGGGCGTGCTGATCCCACTGACGTCGTTACATGGCCTCTAGCACTACCGCACGAGAACACCTCGCAAAGCAATGTATTTATCCCTACAGTGCCTTGGGCTAGCATCAGCCCGATTTCACAGACGTGGAACGAAGGCTCAGCTGTCGGAGTGACATGCCCAAGTAGATGATCTGGGACGAGAACCCAGATCTCCTAAGTCCCAGTCCAGTGATTAACCAATAGTGCAGCCCATTTACGGACAGGAGCAGAGATCAGCAGCTGTGATATTACCATCAGTATCCAACTTTCAAGGGTGCTGGCCCAGGATCATTTATAGCCGAGGACACACTAGAAGCCATGAGCTAACATCACACGTTCCTCACGACATGGCTTCTCTGCTTTTATTTCCTACTTTTCTCCAAGCAGCCTCTTCCGTCCCATCCCTGCTATTGTTTTAACAGTGAGCCAGGGTCGGGACAGATCATATTTGCAAGATCATCAGACGTGGCTCAGAACTAGCCTGGGGAACGCAGGGCTCCAGGGAGAGTCTCACCCTTGAGTCCAGCAGCTCCTCGCATGGTGACCGCGCACTTCATGTATCTTATTTAGTCGTTTTCTAGACGGCCATTCCCAAGTATGTGCCTTGCCTAGACGCCCTGGCCTGGAACACTGGTTTGCCCAGCCAACCATGGGTAGCAGCTGCACCCACGCACCCCCGAACCCCTATGCACCTTAGGGGGGAAGCTGCCCTAAATGCTGCAGGAGACTAGTCTCTGATGGACAAGACAGAGGAACTTCTACAACTAGAGAAACTTCTGCCAGCAACGCTCCTCCTCCAACACAAGGAGGAAAGTCAACAACAGCTCCTCAGCCAACCCAACGAGCTAACAGGAGCTGTTCAGATGAAACAAGCCCAGGACGTTCTCTGAAGAACAGATCCTTCCAGCCACCCTATCGCTCCCAGAATGGATCCTTCCCTTTCCACCTGCGACCAGAAGATCAGGCACCTTCATCTCACCTTTAATGCACAGGGGATGGAGGGTTGGGGGAGGTCCACACTGCAACCAGAGGTGTAATTGCAGCACAGGCAGGCATACCCGAGCGAGCGTTAATCTAGCTAGCCTGGCTAAGTAGCAGGGAAGACGGGGTGACACTAATTTGGTGTGGGCTGCACCAGCCCCCACACAACCCTGGACGCACACTGCTAGCCAGCGCTGGGGTGCAGGCCACCACATCGACACTGCTATTTTTAGCCACTCTCGCTAGACTGAAGCTAGCTCGGCTACCGGGGCTCAGGTGAAGGGGCTGTTTAATTGCAGTGTAGACATCGGGCCCGGGCTTTAGGACCCTGCAAAGTGGGAGGGCCCCAGAGCTTGGGCTTCGGCCCAAGCCAGAGCATCTACACTGCAGTTCAACAGCCCCTTCACCCGAGCCCCACGAGGAGGAGTTGGGTATCTCACCGCAGTGTAGACGTACCCACGGAATCCAGAGAAGGGACAAAGCAGGGACCAGCCTGCCCTTTCCCGGCCTAAGAGGGCAATGCTGTATTGCACCCTGCTTAGGGTTCGCCCGGCCTAGTTTTTAAATGTGCCAAATGATGGTGATTCCCCCCTCGCGTTTCCATTGGGTATCTGTTCTACAGCTGAATCCATCGCACGGCCAGGGCAGGTTTAGCTTTGTTTTCCCCGGTTTGGAGTTTGACCCTCTTGCCCACCCCAGCTCTAAGCCTTGTTAAGTTATTTAGCATAACTCCGCCCTCCACTTCTTTGCACTATCACCCTGTGAATCAGGCCCAGCCTCCTTTATAACAGGACCAGACGGAACACAGCGGGCACAAGACGTTGCTTGGGATCGCCGCAAGGCTTAGTGAGAGGTCTCTGGCCCCACTATTCTCTCTTGCGCATGGCTGACCCCAGTACAACTCCGTTCAGATCGGCAGAGATATTCCCGACTGACACCCATGAGAGGGTGTGAGCCAAACATGAGAATGAAACAGGCCCCTACCAGCCCCCAGCTCTTGCCATCAGACTAAGCCTTCTGCACTCCTTCCCCAGCGCTTGGTTCATAGTTGCTCTCTGCTCAGACTCCCCCCTTCCTGGAGACGGCTTCTGGACCTCGGGATCAGGCTACATGGAACATGTATGCAAAAGCCTCACTTGGACCTGGATCCGTCCCAGCAGCCAAAGCTCCTGGTTTAGGAGCAGCTGTCAGTGAGGCTTTATTTTGTGTAGCTTACTTTACATCTCACATCAATAAAGCAGGACAGAGGAACTGATGGGCGAAAGATCGTTAACAAGGCTTTAATCGGGCCACTTAAACCCTAGCTGAGAGCTGTATACCTCCCCGCCAGAGGACGACAGTCTTTTACGCTAAGAACTTCCCTGCTCTGGTCACACAAGGGTTAACATGCAGGCACTGCTTGAATCTCCGAGTAGCCGCACTAGCCCCTGGCTAGTGACTGGTTAACTCAGCCAGGCACAGAGAATCTGTTCAGAGTCTAGGGAGGTATCCAATGGGATATAGACTGAATACCACGCTCCAGCGTACTGTAGGGACCATCCCCAGACTGGGCTGAGAGGGGTCCCACCGCCACCCCACAGGGCTTTGCAGTGTCTGATTTCACGCATGATAAACCTGTTGGGCCTTGCGCCTCCTCCTGTCGGGGCAGAACGGCTTTGCCCAGTCAGTTCTAACCGACGCAAGAAAAAGGGGGAAAGGCAGCCGGAAGGCCCCATATTCCAGCCGGAGTTTCCCGTTTCTCAATTCCATTCCGTTACGCTCAGTTCTCCAAATCCAACATGGGCGTCAAAGCAGGACACCTACTACTCCACTGGGCTGACTAAGGATTATGCTATTGAATGCAGCCGGTCATCCTATAGGACAGAGATGGGTGTCAGCACAAACCCCTTGAGACAGACACCACAGGGGGAAGGTTCCCTCTACAGGTACATCTACACAGCAAAAGCGGTGCAGGGGTTAGGCCTACCTGTGCTAATTTAAATGTGGCTAGCAGCGGACACAGAACAGGATGGATTGTGCGAGCCCGGAGCAGATCCTGAGTACACCCTCATCTTGCTAGCTGTGCTATTGTCACTGCTACGGTTACCCGCACTAGCTGGATTCAAGGCTTTGGATGTGTTGACACAAACATACTCCCTGTCAGCTGTGATGAGCACCTAGGCTGGAATCTAGCATCTCTCCGTTGACTTGACTGCTTAGATCAATGTTTCTCAACTGGTCTGTGGACCAGCTCTGGTCCCTGAGATCTCCCTGACACTTTAGGAAGGCAGCAAGCCGGTCCCTGGTATCAAAAACGTTGCGAAACATTGGCTTTGAGCTTTAAAGGATGAACAGCAGATTTGATCAACAGGGTTTAAAAATGCATAAGGTTCATTGGGAGCAGATGAGCCAAACGGGTGGAACCAACGTTAGCCACAAGGCAATGCATTTCCAAGGACTAAGAGCGGTTCTTTGCGCTTATTCACCTTCACTCACGCACTGAGCTCTTGACTGCAGCACGGAGCAGAGAGAGCCAGGCCCGAGCAGCAGCAGCAAAAAAAGGAAAAAAGAAATAACAAAACATTTCTTCACATGAGGCTTTAATGCGTTTTTATTCCTAACTGGTGGTTACAGGATTTCCCCGCAGGCATCCCAGATAAAAAACAAACTGTTAAAAACAAGAGAATCAAAACTCCTTCCAGCCTGGGGGAATCCAGGCATTCAAATAAGATTTCAAATGAATTTTTCTTCCATTAAACTTTTTTTTTTTTTTTTTTTTTTTTTTGCTGCAGTGGCTGGTGGAATTAAACAGAAACAAAGAAAAGAAGGGACGCAAGTGTCACCAGGGAACTCTCCGCTGCCGGGGGACCTGAACGCGCAGGGGGGCTGCGGCCGCCCAGAATCATCTGCCTGCTTTCTTTCCCCCGTTTAATGAAGAGATCAAAGGGCGACCGTGCTCTGAAAAGCAATGCTACCAATGACATTGCGGGGTTACACAGACACTCGCAATAAACTTCCCGAGGGGATGTGCTCCATTTACAAAACAGGGGAAGATTTGAAGCTGCTCTTTGTGGCACGTGCCACCTTAGATGTGACAAAGCAGAGATCAGGTGCGGCTTTCCAAAAGCGACTGGTGAATTTGGGTGCCTCGGTTCTGGGCCTCTCAAATTAAGACCCCTTAAAGGGGGCCCAATTGCCAAGCACCCACCCTCTGAGGATCAAGGCCCTCTAAGGCGTCTCAGACTAGGTACCCCAAACCACTAGTCAATGTTAAAAATCTTCTTGAGTACATGACCTATGAAGGAAGGCTGAAAGAACTGGGTTTGTTTAGTTTGGAGAAGAGAAGACTGAGAGGGGACATGATAGCAGTTTTCAGGTATCTAAAAGGGTGTCATGAGGAGGAGGGAGAGAACTTGTTCACCTTAGCCTTTAAGGATAGAACCAGAAACAATGGGTTTAAACTGCAGCAAGGGAGGTCTAGGTTGGACATTAGGAAAAAGTTCCTAACTGTCAGGGTGGTTAAACACTGGAACAAATTGCCTAGGGAGGTTGTGGAATCTCCGTCTCTGGAGATATTTAAGAGTAGGTTAGATAAATGTCTATCAGGGATGGTCTAGACAGTATTTGGTCCTGCCATGCGGGCAGGGGACTGGACTCGATGACCTCTCGAGGTCCCTTCCAGTCCTATAATCTATGATTCTATGATCTTGGCCATCGTAATGGGATCTTTCTGCTGCCAGTGACATAAGTTATAGGCTGAGTCCAACGGGGCAAGGCACAGATTTTTGCTAAGACTATGTGGAAGATCAGCAGTTGCTGCATCTGCACCACGGTTTCACACACGGCAGTTTTTAATGCAACAGTCCAGGCAGTTCTAGCCCTGATCACTCAGACACTGGACCAACATTCCCTGATCCCATCATCCTCCAGTTTTTCAGACCGGACGTCTCCTTAGGCAGAGCGCGTCATCTTGGTTAAAATCTTGTGGCATGGTTAAAGCTATCCGCCTTCAGGCATCTCGATACGGGATCACCATCCACATGGGTACGTCATACCTACAGTAGCTAAGGCACCTTTGCTGCCCTCTGAAAAATGTCCCGGTTCCAAGCCACTAGCGTCCATCCTTGGTCCCCCAAGTTCATGAACTTTCAGAAGAACTCTGCTTCCATAAAAGCACCAAAACAAGAGTCCAGATTTTCATCGGCGCTCAGCACTGGTTGTGACGGCAGCTGCTAAGCGCAGCACTCTGTGAAAAATCTGGTCTTGATGGCGGATGCCGAGCACTTGGAAATCAACCCAAAGCTCTTTGGAAAGCCCGTCACCGTTTTTACCTCATCCTCCTCTTCTTTGCATGAAGTCATCTGCAGAACAGACCCCACCAGGGCCTTTCCAAGGATGGCACCACACAGAAATACAACTCCGTCAGGAGAAGGCCGGTTGGGCAACCGTCCCATAGTCAGGATTCTCAAGGTTGGCTGGAAGGGGGCCACACTAGGAAGTCTCTGTCCAAGAGTCCAGCCGTATCTATTAGCCATGGGCTCGGGAGGCATTAAGGTTGCACGCACACAGATCTGTTCCAGGCCGTGTTGTCCAAACAAGGAAGCTTGGAGAAGGGACAAACGGCAGAATCCTGCAGCATGGCAATAAGAACCAGGCAGTCTCCAAGTGCTGGCCCATTTCCTCACCATTCAGAGCCAACACAACTCAAGAAAGCCCCCAGGCAGTAAGAGCTGGAGTTATTTATTTCACGGATTTCCAGGGCGCTGATGGTTGCGGCTGCCAGGCGCTTTAATTACAAGAAAATTAAATGCAAAACAAAGAGCCTTAATCAAATGCTGCACACAAACGTGTCTTGCCCTGAAGGTCAATGGGAGAGCCCAGGTGCAGCCTGGGAAGGAACAGATGCAGCCATGCCACTGGCTCAAGGCTCTGAAGCCCAAAACGTGGCCTGCAGGCACCTAAGATGAAACCTGCAGTCAGTTCCGTTTCTTCGGCTTGGATTCAGTTAGGAACCCAGGATCTGCCACATTGCACCAGGCTGGGGTCCATCTTCTAGAGCAATCTCCTGTCTTCAACAGGACCCAGTTCCACCCGCTTCATCGACCGCTGTGATCATCTCGTTTGTGTAAACACAGGCCACAAGGTGGTGTCCAGAGCTACAACTCAGCCTTTGAGAGGGATGGAAAAATAACAGGTGGGGCTGGCTGGCTGAGACTCCCCCCCCCCCCCCCAAAAGAGAGGAGTAAAACGGGGTCCTTGCTATAGAAAGGAGCAAGGGGGACAGAGCAGGTGTCAGGGAAAGACAGGTGAAGGCACCCAGCCATGACGCACACTGCAAGGGTCTCCTGAGAGCTGTAATTTCATCTGAACCCCCGGCTGGTTTTCTTCCATGCAGAGAGTGAACGCTCAACGTTGACCATTAGCTGCTTGGAGTGCCAGGGGTTGGGTTCCTCCCTCCTGGCTCTCTCAAACACAGCCAGGCTCGCTTTCGTGGAGAGGCCAGCCACGGAAGAGGCCTAGAGAGTCTTCCTACTCCCCTCCTCCACTCCAAACAGCATAGGGAATGCTGCCCCATAGAGGAGATATGCCAACCTCCCTGAGTCGCGATCCACAGTTGTCCCCCTCCTAAGACCTCCGATCAGAGACCGGATGGACATTCTCCCCACACGCGCGTACATACATATACACACACACACACACACACACACACACACCACGTGCCCTGGGGATACAGGGGTAAGTAAATCCAATTAAGTAGCTCAAAGCAGTCAAGAATTCCACCCACCAATTCTGGTTTGAGACCCAGGGAGGAGGCCAGACTGAGGCCTGCCGTATGACACCGCTGAGTGTGTTCCAGCTCCCAGAACGTGCTGCCTTCAGGGGACATCTGCGGGTTTGGTTACTTGAACTCTGGTTTAGCTACACTTAAGCCAGGGGTGCCATTTAAATAGGGGTGGGCAGTAGTGCCCCCTCCCTTCTCTGCGCTTCACACCAGGCAGGAGAACAGAGCAGGGGGCGTCCCAAGAAGAGCCCCTCGTGCCAGGCAGAGTCAGGCATCTTGCAACGTGTCGGGGGACAGGGACAGGGACCCCTCTGCATAACCTGTCTGCCGGGGCTGACCGTGCTAACATGCAAGCGCTGAACTGCAGGATATGACAGCTGATGCCCTGAGCCCACCAAACCCAGGGGAGATGGACAGAGGGGTGGTGCCCCAAGGTCCGTGCGGAGAGGGATGATGCCCTGAGGGCTGGGGTTGGGGGAGTGCGCATGCTCAGGGTGGTGCCATGGGGCTGTCGGTGTACAGATGGATGATACCCCAGGGGTTACTGGAGGAGGGGAAGAGATAGTGCTCAGGGAACTTGGAAGGGGCATGTATATGCAGAGGGATGGTGCCCTGGGGTTGTGCGCATGCACAGGGATGGTGCCCTGGGGTGTGGGGCTGTGCGCATGCACAGGGATGGTGCGCCTGTATGTGCCAGCCGGCAGAGAGGTATAGTGCTGGGGGCTGTGCACACAGAGGGATGGTTCCCCAGGTATTGGGGGGAGGGATAGCTCAGTGGTTTGAGCATTGGCCTGCTAAACCCAGGGTTGTGAGTTCAATCCTTGAGGGGGCCACTTAGGGAGCTGGGGCAAAATCAGTACTTGGTCCTGCTAGTGAAGGCAGGGGGATGGACTTGATGACCTTTCAGGGTCCCTCCCAGTTCTATGAGATAGGTATATCTCCATATATTATTATTACAGTGAGGTGCATAAAGGGAATTGGTGTGGTGTTTTTCTGACTTGCTAATTAATTTTAGCCTTTACACTGCTAGCGTCAGCCATGGACATCATTTCCAAACAGAACGGCGCACTCTGTCAACTTAACGCCTGGTGTGTCTGTTCTCTCTGTACTGCTTGTCTTGGATAGCAGAGAAAGACATTCATGCTATTTAGTGCTTCAAACACACGCCCTTCCCCTGGGTAAAAATACTTCTTGTTTTATATCCTTCCCCTTCACTCTACACCCAGAGGGCAGATATCTTGGAGCCATCTCGATCCCAAACTCTCTTCCCCTCCTCTCCCCCGACTACCACCACTCACGAGCTGTAATTCTAAATGGCAGTTACATAATTTTCCCCCGAGCCTCAGTTTGAAAAAAAAATCTATTGGCCCAGTATGAATGTAGTTTAAAATGTTGGTTTTTTAGTCTTTCCTAACTCCTGGGGAGCAGAGGAAAAGTCACTGGCCCCTGCTTTGACCCTCTTCCAACTGGGAACGCCCTGCATCCCTATTTGGGACAGGTACTTAAGCACAGACTTTAACCTTAGCACGGTCAACAGATCTCAAACACATGCTGAAAGTCGAACATGTGCTTAGGTGCTTTCCTGAAACAAGGCCTCACCGAATTGCTGAAACTACTGGCCTGTCTCATGAGAGGCTGGCGTATATAAAACTCTGACGATGAGGGTATTTCAGGCTACTATCCAGGACGGTACATCTTCTGCACATTGGTAAGTTTCACCAGAAAGGCTGCCAAAGCCAGCTAGAACATTCAACAGTTTGTCCAAATGGAAATTAACATTGGGAACTTGTTAGAGGTTTTCCTGAAGAATCCTGGTCCTTCCCTCCATCAGTAGTTGCCTGTTTGTGCTGTGTTGGTAATTTCGTTGTAGGAAACCTACATGAAACCACAAATGCTCCCAAAATAGACTGATTTTTTTACATTTTATCCTTAGCTTCCAGGGCCTAAGCATCCTCGGGGGCCGCTGTTGCCAGCTGCCTCCCCCGCACTGAAATCGGACCTGGCACCCTGATTTAAGCAGCTCCTCTATGGAAGTTTTGTGCATTCTAGATTTGTAATTTTATGGTGTTTTCTGGCTACCCAAACCTGCTTTCCAGTTTCTGGTAGGCACTTGCACAATGCCCAGGAAAACAGGGGGAAAAAGCTTATAAAAGCAGGTTCTTAAAAGTACAGAGGCATGAGGGATGGATAGCTCAGTGGTTTGAGCACTGGCCTGCTAAATCCAGGGTTGTGAGTTCAATCCTTGAGGGGGCCACTTAGGGATCTGGGGCAAAAATCAGTACTTGGTCCTGCTAGTGAAGGCAGGGGGCTGGACTTGATGACCTTTCAAGGTCCCTTCCAGCTCTATGAGATAGGTATATCTCCATATATTATATTCTTATTATGAGTCAGAGAAAACTGCCCATCACATCCATCTCCTTGCTGACACTGCTAGCGGGGGGAAATCAGCAATCGCCCCAAGAGGTTCTCCACCATCACTGCCACCTCTCAGCCAGCCTAGTGCCTCCTGCAGCAGAGGGACTGCAACAGTTGCTAACACTTGGGTCTTAACCACTATTCAAAAGGGGGGCGGGAGGGGGCCCATGATGAAAGACCGCACAGCTTCCATTAAAACAAACATCCCTGATGAAATAGCCCTGGTATTAGACTTCCTGCTGTGCAGCAGAACCAAAGATCTGCAGGCAAGAAAAATCACAGTGATGCCTTTTAATTAATCCCCGATGACGCAGTCAGAACGATGAAGGAATAAGCTTCCAAGGCATCAAAGGCAATGGGAAGTCACCCCGATAAGAGACCTCTTTCAAGCCCTGCATCTGATGTGTACAAACCAAGCCAGACTTCATGAACCAAGCCCACCTTGACCATGGTTCTCCAGTGCCCTGCAGGTTGCACACATTTGCACCAGCGCAAAGCGAGAGTGAACCACGAGCAAATGAGCATGGGAGCGTTGCACGGCAGTGGAGAGCCGGATCCCTTGATCTTAATGGAGCAACACACAGGACTGATTTGGCCCATCACTAAATCCCTCTTTGACTTGGATACGGGACATCCAACATTCTGCTCTGGAGACTCTTGGGCGACACTGAGGAGCTAAAGGCCTTTCCTAGTCAAGCTCTTTGCAGCTCTGCTGGGCTTCAACGCTCCCAAGTTCCAACCTGTGCTTGGCACGTTCCCATAATGCCGTGTGCTGGGCACGGAGCTTTGATGCTTAGTTTTCCTGACCTATCAAAGGGAACACAGACATCGACAGGCCCTCCCTGTCCCGCCCCTTCATTGGCATTCAGAGGGATGCCCTGCCCATGCAAACAGGGTTACTCACGCAGTCCTATCTTTGCCAAGTGCAGGCGGTTCACCCAGGAGATCTTGCTGAGCGGGTTTGGGGTGATGAAGACCACCATGAAGCTGATGGGACGGCCGGACCTGCAGCAGGAGGAGGACGGAGGCCAGAATTTAGCTCCATTCTGAGTCTGACTGAACGTCATTGAGGGACCCAGGTTCCTAGTACACCCCAGCCCTTGTCTAGTTACTTTCTGTGCCAAAGGGCACTTCACCCGCCCCAGAAGTGCAACCACCCCTGCAGAGATGGGCGGTAGCTGTTTAAAAGGGCACACAGGGGCCATAGATAAAAGGGTAGGGCTGGAAATGCACTGACCATGCGGCGGGCAGGCCGGGAGTTTACATACACCATTATCGAGACAGGGAGATCATCCTGTTGTGGTTTCAGTTACTACGTTCATAGGACTCGTCTTTGCAGCTACTGGAGTCACGTACGTGGTACATCACCACACGTGGCCCGTGGCTCTCCCAGGAGTCACAGCCGGCGGTTGCCAGCACTGACCAACTGAGGCAGCTGCTAGTTCTTGGGCCATGACCCCCATGCCCTGCAGAGCACGGGGCCTGGAGATGCTTTACAGGTTATGCCCTGACCTGGTAGAGCCTGAGCTGTTAGACTAAGGAGCTGCGAGAACGGAGGAGGGGCCCAATAATCGCTGCAACGGCCTCAACCAGCCGCCCTTCTCTGTGGACTAGATCCAAGAGGATGGGAGGGAGGAGAAAGGAGCCAAGATTCAGCAGACGCATATTGGGCCAGATCCTCAGCTGGAGTAAAGCAGTGCAGTACCACGGTCTGCTGATTTCCACCAGCTCTGGATCCACCACGAATCGTCTTAGCGTCTCCCCAAAGTCAGGGCATAATCCCCGATGTTCCTCCTTCCACCCCACCGCAAATTAACTGGCGGCTGGGAGGGGGTGAACCCCTGCCTCCAAAGCACCGGCACTGAACCAGTTGCTTGTTCTGGTACGGCCCAGCCAGGCTAGGACAAGACAAGATTCAAGCTGCCCTGGCCCACAGATGTGTACAGGGCACTAGGTCTAGGTGAGACCTTATTACGCTCTGGCATAGGCTTCCGTTACCTGAGACACGTACGCCTGGCCTGATCAAAGCATTGGAACACGCTGTAGCATACAATTCTGCATGGGCCTACCAGGAGATTGGCTAGAACGGGCCAAGAGGGCTTTGCCCTCCGATTCTGCCTCCATGCTCAGAGGGATGCATCAGGAAACGTCCCGCCCATGGGATCTAAGAGCAGACTTACTTGTCCGTCTTCCCTGGAAGCAGGAGACGGAGGCGGCACTTGTTGGCCGAGTGGATCTCCTCCTCCTTCACTCTCATCATCCTCTGCAGGGCCAGGCACCAATCCTGGGCCACGGTCATGTTCAGATTCTGGAAGCAAGAGAGAAAAGGAAACCCCTGAGATGCAGGTATCAGAGCGTGGCAGAGACGGCCAGGCAGGAGTCCTGGAGTTACCATCAAATTGCACCCAAAGGCCCACCCAGTAACAGCAAAGAGCGGGGCCCTGGACTAGCATGGGCACCCACGCTGCCAAGGGTGGAGAACCAAGTCCATCGGGAAGTTGGTATGTCTGGAGGTTCCTGGGGAAGCCAATGGCCATCCACCGTAGGACATCCACAGAGCAAGGATCTGCCTGCCTCCCCAGCTAAAGAGCCAGCGTAGCAACGTTGGGGATAGGTGCTGGGGAGGGGTACGTAGGACTGTGGCTAGTGAGGAGAGACAGCTGCTTTAGAAACAAGATAGCGACAAAAACCTCATTCAGTGCCATTTTCTGCCCTGCTCCAAGGTTATGTTCTTTGGCGTTTAGACCACTGATTTCCAGACTGCAGTGGCTTCCCCCAGCCTTGGTTATGTCCAAGTCACAAACCAGCTTTGGCTCGCTGACCACAGGGGAAATAGCTCCATTTCTTTAGCAAATCCCATTCCCAACTGACCAGAGACCTGCTGGCAGGAATCCGCTTGGAGAAACAGAGCTGACACTGACTGTGAAGGGGAACTCCCTGGCCGTTACCTGGTAGGTGCCATGGAGGGTGCTGATGAGTAGGGTTATCTGCTCCACCACAGCCAGATCCTTCTGCAAGTCTTGGAGCTCCTGGAAGAGCCGTGGAGGACCCAGGTACACCTTATCTTGGGAGGAAAGCAATGCATTAGCGGGCAGAGAGGGGCTTAGTGGGTTTCTCAGCTGACCTTCCACTTTGGAAGACTTGGCTTCAAATCCCAACTCGGGTCCCAGGGGGAAGCAAGTTTGCATTCACCCGGCGTACAACTGGCAGACTGTCCAGGAACAGAAGAGCAGCGGGCGCTAGAATTCAGGACTGGGGTACGTTAGCACGGTCGCATGGAGCAGACTGTGACAGTGCTACCCAGCCCCGGCTTTCCCAAGTGCCAAAATTCACTCATGCTCTGAGCGGGGATTCCACGGAGCCCTTTTGCCATCACCACTCTGGGTCTTCTTAGCAGCCAACCTCATAGGGCAGCACAGTCCTAAGTGTGGGGCAGCCTTCAGACACCCCGTAGATTTTAAAGCCAGAAGGAACCATCACGGTGATGATCTAGCCTGACTCTGGGGTGGGACACGGATCGGCATTCATGCCACACTCCCAGTCAGTACCCGGGCCAAGCCGGGGGAGCGAAAGATCCAACCAGTGGACCAAACTCGGTGAGGACACTTCGGTCACGTGCCACCTGAGGCACACTGCGCATACGCTAAGAAGTAGTCGTCTGACTCCTGCGTAGCATAGGCCGGAGTCTCCCACGGTAATCCCTGCATCGGGCTCAGATTATGGTTGACCTAGGGCACAACTTTCAGAACGACACTGAGTCTCGATTTAAAGACCCCACGCGATGGAGATTCCACCACGTTTCAAGGTCGGTCGTTCCAATAGCTAATGGCGATTGAGGCAGCACAAAGGCGGCTCCTTGGGGTATAAAAAAATTGGCCCCGAAACAACAAGTTCAAAGACAATATTTCCACCTGATAGTCCCGACTGTAAGAGAACAGGCACAAGGGGGCTGGAGAGGGTAGAACGGAGATGGGTCAAGAACAGCCACGGGCAGGGACACAATGAGACATGTCCAGGAACCCAAGCAGCAAAGGGCTCTGGTTTCTGGTCCCATACAAGCAACTCCCAACACGTGTTTATTGCTTGCGGAAGTTTCTACATCTTCAGTTTCAATACTGCCCACAGAGGAAGTCCCCTCGAGCTGGCAAACCAAAACAAGAGGCACAGGCAACGTTTGTTAGTCATCAGCAAAACGTCGCTGCAGAGGCCCGGCCAGCAACAGGCACCGAGTCATTCCCGTGCTAGCCCTCATGTGACCGAGGAGTCACCGGCTCAGGCAACCTCTGAGTCTAACAAACACCGAGGCAGGGACCAGGTCTCTGGGCTCAGGAAAGACGCGATTCTTCCCCTTCCGTCACGCAGGAGGCGCCGGCTAGAGCGGACGCTGCTGAGTTCGGTCACTGAAGAGAGCAGCCGAGCATTGATGGGGTGCTGCCACCAGGGGTGCGGGGATCCATGCGGTGGGGAGGGAAGGGCTGGGGAACCCCTCCTTTGGGGTCAGCGATCTGAAGAAGGCACCATGCTCTACCACATCACCATGGCCCAACTCAACGGCACATCCCAGTAAAATTCCCAGATTGACCCAGCTTGTATAGCAAAGCCCTCATCACCCACTGCCACCACTGGAGTGAACCTGGGGGTGGGGTGGATCCGGGAGGTGGTGCGCACTCATAATCCCACAATGGAAATATTGCTGGGAATCTGCCCCCATGAATGATGGAGCCCACCTGGGGGGCTGACCTGAGGATGGGACCCGGAGGAGCTGGAGCAGCCACTGTGGGGTCCAGGATTGGGCCAGGGATCAGATAGTGGTGCAGTCAGCTCCTGGCTGGGAAGGGGAGGTCCCAGCAGTTCCTGAGTCTCCATAGATCCCCTTGCTCCCCCTCCTATCCCTTTCGTCTTCTCCTCCCACCTCGCCCACTTGAACCTTGAGCATTAAAAACAGGGCTCTGCCACCGGAGCTGTGGGAGTAACTCCATTGGCTGGTAACAGTAGTGGACTCTTATCCTCTGCGAAGCAGCCACCGACTAGAGGAAGACCAAGTACGCTAAGCTGGTGTGCTACACCCCCACCGCCGAGCGGATACTCACTGGACGACTGGCTGGCCGACGCGTGTTTTTTGGCTCCCGCGTTCTGGATGACCACGTTTTCTTTGTCGTATGTGCTGTTCTCCTGCCCAACTTCTACCACCTGCACCTGGGGGAGGGCAGTGTTCCATTTCACGACATACTTGGGGCCCAAAGGGACGAGGCTGCTGATTTCCAATTGGCCTCTGCAGAGGGGGAAGAGTCTGTTATTTCCTAAAAAAAATCATCCTTACACTCCACCAACTTCCCCATCCCCAGCCAAGCCCGAACCCTGCGGCACCAAGAGGGAACAGCCAGGTCATGCTAGGAGAACACCTCTAGACCAGAAAAAAGCAGAAATATTTGCAATCCCAGCTCCCTTGCTTCGAAACTTGCATTCCACACCCTGCACCAGCATGTTAATACCTTCCACCATAATCTGCACCCCCAACGCATGGGGCAAAAAGACCAGACCACGTGCTAAGCCTACCTTGTACTCACGGGCCTGGAAAGAGAGAAGATTAACAAAGGTCACTACCACAATTGCATGCAAGTCCTCCACTTCTCTCCCTTCCCTGGATGTTGCAGCTTCTATTTTCTACCCTCTGCTCTGAAGAGAGAGACCTGATCTAGTAGTTCTGGAAAGCAGGAAGTCCCGAGTTCAAATCCGGGCTCTGACACCATCTTAATTCTTAGGCAAATCCCTTAGGGCAAGTGTTCCGATTCAGGTGTGGAAATGCACATTCAGGCAACTGCAAAGGGGCACTCAGCACCTTTGGAAATCAGGCTACTTATAGAACGATTGAAGATTCGGGCTGGGAGTCCTAGTCCTTCCCCATGCACTGAGGCAGGACCAAGTAAATCTAGACCATCCCGGACAGGGGTTTGCCCAACCTGTTCTTAAAAACCTCCAGTGATGGGGATCCCACAGCCTCCCTAGGTAACCTGTTCCAGTGCTTAACTCTCCTTAGAGTTGCAAAGGACTTTCCCAGTAGCGAACCTGAATCTCCCTTGCTGCAAAAAAAATAAAATAAAATAAGCCGATGACGTCTTGTGCTACCCTCAGTGGACAAGGAGAACAATTGGTCACTGTTCTGTTGACAGCAGTAAAGGGTTGTTATCATGTTTCCCCTTCAGGCTTCTTTTCTCAAGGCTAAACAGGTCCAATTCTTTTAACCTTGCCTCCCACGTCATGTTCTCTAAACCTTTTCGTTGCTCTCCTCTGGTCTCTCTCTAAGACAGGGGTGGCCAACCCGGGGCTCCGGAGTCACATGCGACTCTTCAAAAGTTAAGACGCGGCTCCTTGTACGGGCACCAACTTTCCAATGTGCCGGGGGTGCTCACTGCTCAACCCCTGGCTCTGCCACAGACCCTGCCCCCACTCCACACCTTCCCACCCCATCCCCTGCCGTGCCCTCGCTCCTCTCCCTCCCCTGCAGAGCCTCCTGCATGCCACGAAACAGCTGATCGGGAGGTGCGTGGAGGGAGGGGGAGGCGCTGATCGACGGGGGCAGCCAGTGGGCAGGAAGCGCTAGAGCGGGGGAGCTGCTGACGTATTCCTGTGGCTCTTTGGCAATGTACATTGGTAAATTCTGGCTTCTTCTCAGGCTCAGGTTGGCCACCCCGGCTCTAATACATTAACTTCTTTGTGGGGCCCAAAAACAGAGGCTGAGCAGGGCGGACCAATGCCTTCTTTAAGTGCCTAACTTCAAACACCCACACTGAAAAGTTTTAGCCTTAAATCTTTACTCCAGTCGATTATTATGCACCATCGGGCTTCAGTCACCACATTCTCTTAACCCAAGGAGCTCGACCCAGAGGCTGTAACAACGATGGGTAAAATATTAGGAGGCAAATTAGGATTGTCGGGGGCCCAGGGCAGCACTCTGCAGGAAGAGGCTACACGGGGATCCAGGCTAGACAAGCTTGCATGGCAAGACAGTGCAGGGCTGTAGGTTATCCCAGTTTGTTGCAGTTAACTGGCAATTTACTGAGCCACCTTCACTGGTTCTAACACCTACATGTTTATAGCCACATAACGGAGCTTTTCCGCAGCAGCTCTCGGGTAACTCGCCAATGCTGGGAAAGTGCAATCAAAAGCATATTTTAAAGTCAAATGGCCCATAATTTATCACTGGTATAACTGTCGAAGCCAATGGGATTACACCAGGGACCCATTTGACCCACGGTTGCCAGAACGACTGCAAAGAAAAATACCAAATCCCAGCAGAGATGCCAGTGGCTTTCCTGGAGACACAACAGAGGCGGCACTTTATAAAGGTCGGCCTGCGTTTTTTTAGTTGGATTTCCTTGCGTGGAACCTTGATACTACATCCCCGCGGATTCCTCCAGGGCTGCGAGGACGTTTGTGACGGGCTCCCGGAGGAAATGAACGCTGCCAACGTACTTGAAGTTGATGTTGGCGCACACCAGCATGTCGTTCAGCAGGAACACCTTGCGCTCCTTCGATTTGATCAGCTGGCCACGGTCCCCGTAAACCGTCTCCGTCAGGGTCTCGCAGAGCAGCAGCTGGTGCTGCCCCGAATTCAGCAGCTGCAGAGGAAAAAAGAGCAAGGAGGTCCTTTATTAGAAAAGCAGAAGATAGGGGAACAACCTAGCTAATCATGTGCATGCGCACCACTGCCCCCTGCTGAATGGAATCAGAACTGCTCAGCTCTGTGTCATAAGCCCTATATTGCTAACAGCTATTGGGGTTTCTCCTTTAGCTCAAGGGGCCTGGGCTTTCAGAGCAGGAGGATCGGAGTTCTGCCGTGCAGTTCTGAGCGGGTCCGGTACACAAAGCAGAGACAGCAGCCCTAACGGATTCATTACGGTAACTATTTGCTCCAGTACAGAGACGTATCCAATAGGACTCCACAGCACAACAACAACAGCACACTGAGCTACAACCCAGCAGATCCGGGCTCAGGGGCCACTTCAGAACTTTGTTCCTTGGTCCCGGAGTCTCTGAGCCCAGCTGCGGGGGGGAAAGGTGGACAGTTGACTGAGGGTCCATCTACGCTACGTTTTAAAACCCGCAGCAGCAAGTCTCAGAGCCCGAAAGTCCCCCGCTTTGCAGGACGAGTCCCTTTGCTTTCATTTCCTCTGCAGAGCGGATTGTGCCACCGCTCAGCCCCAGCGCTGCCCAGTCACACGATGTTCTGCAAATGCCTGGCCCTGGCTATTTCGAAATCTCGCTGACTGACTTTCAGTCTCTCTCCTCTCAAGGAGTAAACACCGAGGGCAGGGGGATTTCCACCCAATGCTCTTCAATTTCATGTTAACCAGAGACTTAGAAATAACGCAGCGTCTGGATGCCAGTTAGCCTGGCCGAGAGCCCATCTGAGAGACAGGAGACCAGCAATCCATGCGGGCTGCCCCACGCGGCCTCTGAGCTGCGGCAGCCATCGGCAGTCACCTCAGCACGGACTGGCCTGTGCCCTGCTAGAGTAGGCAGAAGAGCGCTGTTACCAGCCAGGTAGTTAGCAGGGTAACATCCCTGTTTTTTTGCCCTGGTGCTTTGACCCATCTTTTGTAAGCCCCACCTGACAGGAGCCTGCCGGGCTGGGGAAACTCACAGGTCGGCCAAGGAGATGGGGCATTCCCTGTGGCACCCCCATGGCCCAGGAGATGAGCTACGTGCTGGCAACCTGCCCTCTCCATGAGGTCTTCCACCTGCCTCCCACCCCAACATGTAGAGTCCAATCTATGGGGGAGGAGGGGCGTGCTTAGCTGGGGGACACAGCGGACTCCCTCGCCTCACTCTCTTCCCACCCATACTAAGCCCAAATGTCCCCCCGCGTTGCACTCTGAACTGCTGCCCAGCCTAGCTGGGCTGTCACTGCACTTAGCTGGCTCAGATGAACCTCGGTGCCGGCACCAGTGCACTGCCCCGGTCTCCCATTCAATGCCCAGCAGCACTTGAAATGGCAAGGATGGGTACTGGAGCAGCCCAAGTGCTCACACAGCTGGCTAAGGAGCTGCGAACCCAGGCCCTGGTTGGGCTGGACTGTCTGGGCGAGCTGATAACAGCAGCCTGAAAAGGGAGAGTTTATCAGAAGCCACGGACGACCCATCCCCAGGTCTTGATGCGTTCGAGGTGCTCTCAAATCGGAGCTTTCACTTGGAATAAGACACAACCTCCATCCCTTCCGTTGGCAGGGAGCGTGCCCAGGCAGACTGCCTGGTCACTGCGCCCAGGCTTCCTGGCAGAAGCCCCCTTGCAGACAGCCAGGCAGATGCCAGCCAGCCAAGGAAGTTTGAGATGGATTTTAAACAGATGAACCCGAGCTGCAGAGTTCAGCTCCGGAGCTGGAGAACGCGGTCAAATCGGAGGGATTCGAGTATGGGTCCCGCTCAGACAACACCATCCAGGCTCCAGAGATCTGTTCAAGAGCCAACACTCAAGGCTAGATGCCACAGGCTGGTCAGACCATCATCCTGGCTACCTTGCCAGCCCTGAGACACGGAGCTGAGCAGATAAAGGACAAAGCCACGTCCAACTTGCCAAGGGTAGCGTGAAAGCCAGCAAGCGGGGCCATGAGAACAGAGGACAAAGGGGTGCAGTGTGGCACTAACGGTTCCCTCGCAGGGGGCAGGTGTATGGGGGTGAAACACAAACAGCGAGCGACTTCAGCAGGCGACCGTGGGAAGGATGTTGGGTGAAGGGAGGAGGAGGATCCAGGAAGGAAGATGTTTTGATCCTAGCACTGTAAGCCGGAGGACAGCACCATGGACCACCAGAGAAAGAAACTGGGAATTCTTCTGACCAAGGGGCACGTCAGCCACAACCCAACCTAGTAGATGGTCTTCTCCACACCATGGTCGTAGGCAGAATCTGCTCTGGGGGCCTCAGATATTCAGTCCAGGCTTTCCCTCTCCCTTACCCCAACCGAATGGGCAAAGCAGATTCACAGGGACCATCTAGTCTGACCTCCCCGGACCAGTACCTTCCTGCCCGGCACCAGCGAAGATGCTGTTAGCAAGTAGCGGCGCACACCTGGCGAGAGCCCGAGCAGGTCGCTTCCTAAACTAGGGAGAGTTTTGTGCTCAGCCAGAAATGGATTCGAACAAACATTTGGGGAGAGGAGAGAACCACCCTGTCCAGCCATCCTCTGCAATAGGGGTTCCGAAGCTATTCACGTACGCACACTGTCATCTAGTGGGCAGAGCGGGGAAGGGGAATTTCCCGACCAGGGACGCTGAGCCCTGCCCGTCGCTCAGGAACTCAAGCCCCCACCTTGTTAAGGCTGCTGCGGTCACTGACGCTCCTGGTCAGCTGCTGGATCTCAGCCATCTGGTCGGCCACTCGCTTCTGCTCATTGAGTTTCTCCGCCAGCGTCTCCAGCTCGGTGAGGGCGAGCTGGAGCGACAGCCTGTCCGGGTGGCCTTTCGGGGTGTTCTTCAGCATATCCTGGGGTGAAAGAGGGAGGGAGGGAGGAAAAGCAAGTCAGCAGGGAGGGAGATCCCAGGCAGGCCAAGCTGTGGGCCGGAGGAGCCCCTGATGGCACCGCACTCAGATTTTCAGATTTTCGCCCCCAAGCAGCACTCCTGAAAACAATTGGATTTTAGACAGTCCTGGTCTGCGCAGAGACTTGGGGAGCAGCAGCCACCCACCTGCGTACACGTAGGGACACTTTCTGCGGCCGCCAGCGTGATCAACGCACCACGGACTCTTCCCCCAAGGCACAATGTGCAGCCCCAAGACGCTCACCTCGCCTGGCGGCTTCATGCTCCCCAGGCACGAAGAAGTGAGAGGAAGAGGCGTTGATTTTGTTTCGTTCTCCCGCCGTGCTGAGCTCAGGGGCCCCGATGGCAGAACCTCTGCTGAGTGGGAGCTTGTGACACTGGCACCCCAATATTCACCACTGTCGTGTAGTTAGGATATGTTTGTACAAAGTGCGCCTTGTGAGGGGTCATTCTAATTCTGCTAGACAGTAATACCTCATTGGATTGTATGTGCTATCGGCATATGTGAAGTTATGAAGTTTCGCTATGTGGGAGGTTGAAAAAACCACTCAAGCAGCCTTTCAGGTACAACAGTAAAAAGACCAAACAATGTTAATGGCGAATTGAGGAAATGCACACAAGCACAAGGATTACCCCAGAACAGTGTGCAATAGAAACCTCTCAGAGATATCCCTACACCATGGGAACTGTTTGACCCAGGTCGCAGCAAAAGAGCTTTCCAGCAAGTGGGAAGAAGATATAAAAGAGGGAAATGACATCATGATAGTACCTCACTCTCCCCACAACAACACACCTGGAAACACCTGAGGAACAAGGACTGAGCTGGGGGAAGTGATGGTCCCAGGCTAGAGGGATTTTTTAGCCGGCGTATGAAAACCTGGGAAAGCCAAGGCAGTTTGTGCCTTAAGAATCTGCCAGCCTGTATCACTCAGGGTAAGAATTTGCTACTTCATATCCTACCTGTCTAGTATGTTAAGCTCAGTTTGCGGTTTTGTAGTTAATAAACTTGGTTTTGTTTGGTCTAAAACCAGGGTGGAAATCATACTTGGGGCAGAAAGCTGTTACATATCTTCCTCCACATGGAGGGAGGGGGCAAAATTCATGAGCTTGCGCTGTACAGTTCCCTGTGCAGCGCAAGACGGTATAAATTGGGGTTTACACTCCGGGGGGGCGGGGGGCCTTAGCAACTGGGGGGTGCCTTAGCAACTGGGGGGTGCCTTAGCTGAGCCTTCCCATGCAGAGCTGACCTCTGCATGTATGTGAAACTGCAGCTGGGTGTGTCCCACCTGTGTGTGTGCGCTGGTGACAGAGCCTGGAGAGTTTGGCAACTTATCACAGCACCACAGTGTGAAAGGAGCCCAGGCTGGTGGGTCGGGCGGGCTCGGTGGTACCTCAGTTGTAAGTGGCATCGTGGGGGAACCCGTCACAGAGCTCTTCTATACACATCCAGACACTGAGAGTGGCCAGCCTTGGCTAAACCCTGGGTAGGGGCGCTGGAAAAGGAGGGGGGGGTCAGGCCTCATCACTTTTTAACAGACGTAAGGGCGAGGGGGGGGCCTTGGGGGCAGAGAGGAGCGAGCAGGGGGCGGGGCCTCGGGGTAAAGAGGCGGCACGGGGGATGGGGCCATGGTTTGGGCGCCGGTGGCCCCCCCACACTTTTACGGAGCTTCTGCCACTCCTGACCCTGGGAGTGGGTTTCAGGTGGAATTTCTAGCACGTCAAGGGACTCAGCGGATGTAAACCCACATCACTTCGCTGACTCCTGTGGAATTACGCCAGCTGAGGGGCTGACTCAGAGACACCAGAATGACTGTCCCCATCCTGCCAGCCCTGAGATCCGGCCACTTCCCTGCCCGGTGGCTCCATCCCTTGCCCCCACATCCCCCAGTAAGAGCGCAGACTCCAGTTTAAAATACCTGAAGCAGCAGAATGAACTGAGGAAATCTTTGGATGGGCTTCACCATCAGCCCGTAGAGCGTGACCCGGTCAGGGCTTGTCATCTGCCGCTTCTGTCGAGACAAGAACAGCCCTCTACCACTTGCACTTCAACCAGGATCGCTCAGAGCAGAAACCCCTCACCGTTTGTTCTCTCCCCCCTCACCCACCCACCCCACGCACCTCCCCAAGCCATGGATCTGGGTGGGATTCTTCGCTTTTTACTCCTCCGCTCCAGCCCTCGCTCATTCCATTGTCATTCCTCCCTCCCTCACCCACCGCACCCTCTTGTCTGAGGTTAGATCAGCGAGAGATACTACAGAGCTGGAATAACTAACCCATCCTCTCCCGCCACTGCTCTGAGCCCGGCTTCACTCAGGACCCTGGGTTCCTGCAGTGGTTTTCATTGGCAGCAAAACCGTTGCTCTGGCTAGCTACTCTCTGCCTAACTTCACTCAACTGCAACGTTAGCAGATAATGGTCTTCGTGGCACATGCCTGGCAAGGGAAGGATGCCAGCGTTAAGAGATGGGTAGGGTGCCAATATGGCAGGGTTTGAAGGGACGGTCAGTGACTGTGCACCACGTTGGCATCGGTCCTGAACTTAGAGATCAGGCGGGTGGCACTCAACTGATGGTGCCCCCAGCTTCGTTCTGGGGTGGGAATCCAAGCCCAGTGAGAAAGGAAGACGTGGGTATTCTGCAGGGGTAAGGTACGGGGCCAGCGGATAGGGGCTAGAAGCCAGCATCATTCGGTGCAACCACAGCCTCATCTGAGAAGAACAGCCACCGGGACAAGCAGAATGGATACTGTGCAGGTGAAGACCACCACATGGTTCTGGAAACCCAACCCTTTGTATAGAGAGGCATCAGACAGTGCAGACAGGATGCGGAGCGGGAAAATCCTTTCTACCTGGCCGGTGGCTTCCCGGAGCAGTAAAGTCCTGGGTACCGGTGACCTTTGCTAAGTGATTCACCGAGTCGTTTGAAATGCATCTTCTCTCCATCTGCAGCCTCTGCTTGTTCCTGGGAACATGGACCCTTACGACAGCCCTGTCGCAAGCAGAGCCCCATGCAGGCCAACTGCCAGATGGTGACAGGTGCAGCCTTTCCTGACTCTTCCACTGACCTTGAGGAACTCCAAGAACACGGGCTTGGTGAGACAGGCCTTCTTGATCACAGACATGGCGTTGGTGAAGTTGTTCACGTAATCGCTGTACACATCCAGCACCATCGACTTGGAAAACTTGGCGCATGCACAAATAACCAGACAGACAGGAGAGAGAGGGGAGAGTCAGATCCAGCATCTCCTTACTTAGCACCTAGAGCTGAAGCGAAGCCAGCAGCACATGACTTCGACAGCTCACTGCAGACGCCAGCGGCTCACAGCTTGCAAACCTGTCTCCTCCCCCTCCCGAGGCATCTGCATTCGGAAAGTCCATCCTGCAACCCAGAGCTTTCATTTCAACCTGCAAGGAGGTTACCGCCATCAAACACAGAATAAGAGGGGCGCTGGGTCTGCCAAACCCCACAGATGGGATGGTGGTACGGGGCGTTCCCACTTCCTTGCAATGGACAAATTCATGGGGGTCAGCTGCTAACACTCGCATCTAGGCCAGAAGACTGCGGGTTCAAGTTCTCCGCCAAGATTTGGGCTTGTACTCGGCATCAACACTTCAAAGTCTGCAGAGCTCTGAGCGAGGTCGTCCCCGGGACTGCCCCGTCGGAGACGCCGGAATTCGTACGACAAGCTAAACTGAGCTTAACTCGTCTCCGGCAGCTGCTCCAAGGAGCCAGAACCACGGGACCCCGACGCGTTCGCCCACAATCCAGCCCCCCGTAAACAAGGTGAGCACCCCGTGCCGCGTGAGCTGCTGTGGAGGTTAGAAGGACCCCTGTATTTACAGTGGGGCTGCAGCCATCTAACTCGCTATCCTGCAGTAACCAGGGCGCACAATGCAGTTCTATACACGATACATTGGCCCAGGTGGGCCTAGGATAGCGAAGCTTGGAACCTGCCTGAAGACGCCAAGCCTTTCCCGTGAGCTGGCCCCATTTGATCAAGCGAACCAGCAAAAATCAAATGGTGCTCTCCCAGGCTTCCCCCTCATTGGCGGCTGCTCTTAAAACCTGCCCATGGCCTTCGCGCTGACATGGTCTCCTCTACACGGTGCCTATTGCAATAACCCAGGTTCCCAGTGGACTAGAGCTGGCAGCGGTGGGTGGGGAAGCTCCGTAGAGCGGAGTGGGGGCCCGGGATGGAATAGGGGATGCTGGGAAGGTCCAGATAGAAGGGTATTGACAGAGGCTTCTTGTGCATTTTATATCCTACGTCATTGCCTGGAGGCGGCTTTGGCATGCTGGGGATGGGAAGAGGACGTGCGCGGGGGAGGGAACCCCGCCACCTCACTCCAGAAGGGCGTCTCTTACTGAGGCCACGAAGAGGTCCCCAATTTTCTCCGTGGCGTCCCACTCGGCCACACGGGAGAACAAGGCGATCTGGAACATGGAGTGGCAGTGCAGGATCTCCTTGAGGCGGAAGAAAACCACCTGGCACTTCCTGACGCTGAGGGCCTTGGGCTCCATCTCCATCAGGGGGTGCCTGTAATCCTGTAAGCCACAGGAGAGGGTTTAAAACAGACTTTCCCACCATCGCCGCCCCGGATCGCGCCCGTCAGAGGAGCCCAAATGAATTGGGTGTCCCCCTGTGACCTTCCCAGCCTTAATGGTCACGTCTCAGCTCCCCAGCTGTGAAACAGGGATTTTGCTGATCCCTCACTCGTGTTCTTTGATGGCTTGTCTATTAGCCTGTAAGCTCTTCCGAGCAGGGACCATCTCTTACCCCAGGTCCATCCAGCACTTTGCACTAGGAGACCCTGCTCCCGGTTGGAACCCATCAGCCCTACCATACTGAACCGGTTTGATGATTTTTAAAACCCTCTCCCTCCCCCGGCTCACTCCAGCAGTTTTCCCACATTGTTCCCCATTGCTGCTCCTCCTTCGTGTTCTCACGGCCCCTGCCGTTCACAGCCCTCGCTGTGCTTTGCAAACGTTAACGAGTTTGTGCCTCTTGGCCAAAGCCTTCCATGCGCCACGGCTGCCTTGACCTAAACTCAGCAGCAGGGTCCCCGCTTTGTGGCAACTTCGGATCAGTTTTTTTAAACAGAAAACACCACAGAGTTCCCTGGGTGCAGGGGGGGGGGGGGAGGGGGAATCAAACGATCCATGGCACATTCGCTGCATTGTCTAATCGGATGTGTGATTAATTTTATGGTGCCCCTGAATTTTCAGTGAGCTGCAGGGAGCCCCAGGCCCTTTAAATCGCCAGCCTGGGGAAGCTGGGCCGGTCCGGCATGGCGTACCGGCTATTGCCCGTACACCGTACCAGCTCACTTTCACCTCTGCCTAGAGATCAGTCTCCCTGAGGTTCTCTCCCGCCCCCTTCCTTCCCTATTAAGATTTCTAAGGGGGATGGGGAGTTGTTCCCATCTATCCCATCCTCCCTGCCCCTCCCATTCACAGATGTCTGTAGTCTGTGTGACTCAGGTGGGCTTAAGATTGGCGTCACCTGGAGAATCCGCTTTAACGAGTCCACGTAGCTCCTCTCACTCTGCACGATGGAGCCCAGGATGTGACGTCGCACCACCTGCAACACCCACACCAGGGTTACGGTCAGAAACGGGTGCAGAGCCCCTCCATCAGCATACGGGTGTGCACACACACACACACACACACACACACACACACACACCCTCCCTCCCTTAGCACCACATCACAGAACATGTACATCTTCACAGACATCGGTGGGAGGAAAGAGAAAAAGGGAAGGGGCTGGGGGAAGAAAAAGCGACAAGGTGTCAGGCTGTAGATCCACTCACAGAAGCAGAGCTATTTTGCTGACTCACAATGCTGCCGGGTGCTAGTACCCAGTAGAGCGATGTAGAGCTATTTTGCAGATTCATCTTTTTTGGGCAGATTGGACAGTGGTGAGGCAATTTAGTTCCTCAACATACAGCTACAAAAAACACACAGGGGGGAATGAGGCCAGCTGAACTCCAGCGTATTGGCAAGTTTGAAGAAGTCTGGTAAAGGCTCCACATGTACTTGTGTGTCTACAGCCGTTGATCCTCTTGGGCCCCTCACTAGATAAAAACTTGTTCCTCCAGCTCCCAAGCACAGCAGAGCCCAGCATCCCTCCCCTTGGGTTTACTACACTTAATGCTCTAAGATGGAGCGATGTTCTGGTGCTTCCAACCCCCAGGCACCCTCAGAGCGCCCCCTGCAGGTTGTGAGAACCTCACATGCACCAAGATGGACTTCCCACAATCTCCAGTGGGCCACAAATCATGGAGACAGGTAACCAAGTACCACTGGGTTCTGCTGTGCTGGAGAGGACCAAGCGGAGGTAAACAGCCCTCCTCTCCTCCCCAGAAGATCCCGCCAACCCTTGGAGAGAGCTACAGCAGATAACAGGGGGAAGGGATAGCTCAGTGGTTTGAGCATTGGCCCAGGGTTGTGAGTTCAATCCTTGAGGGGGCCACTTAGGGATCTGGGGCAAAATCAGTACTTGGTCCTGCTAGTGAAGGCCGGGGGCTGGACTCGATGACCTTTCAGGGTCCCTTCCAGTTCTAGGAGATAGGTCTATCGTCATTTATTTTATTTTAACGGGAAGCACCGGAAGGAGCCATGCTGGCTGGGGTTCTTGCCAGAAGATCAGGTAATTTCAGATAAGCCTCAAGCAATGGGATGCGTCACAAGTTAAGCTACTGGATGGTTCAACCTCACTTGTGACCACAGATTTGTGACCAGCAGGGGAAGCTCGCACATGGCAAGCCTCTGGGGATTGTTTAACGCCTACAGAACAGAAACGGATATTTGTTAATGTCAAGGAGCTTTCGCTTTCGCTGAAACCTGGTAGGGATCAATCTCTGGGTTCCAAACATTACATCTAATAGAGCTAGCTGAAATTTTCCAAACGTTTTGTCCGAAAGTGGCCTTTTTTTAGGCAATCTAATTTTTCCCATAACAATCGGGCAGTCGAAATCTTTTGTTTTCATGAAAAAGATGCTCTTTGGCCAATAATTACTCCGCCCCCTCGATATTTAACCATTTAAATGACGTTTTTGATAAAGGCTTCAATCAAAGATTCAAAAAAGCAAAAGCAAAAAGCAAAACAGCACAAAACAAGCCCCATTCGGACCCTTTGAAATAAAAGCAACTTTGCAAAGAGGCTTCCACGGGCAGACCAGCTCTGGATCAAAGGGACAGCTCTCTACATCACCACCATCCTACCGGGGGCAGTCAGTCAACCAGGGGAGGTCAAGTCCCATGTACTCAGCGCCTTCCCCCTACCACAGACCTGTTGAGGGCTTAATCCATCCGGCATGGGGCCAAGCTCAGGAGGCGGGTGTTTCATGTCCGAGACAGTGACCTCCAGGAACCCCATGTCTTCCTCCTCAGAGTCACCTGGAAGACAAAACGCACAAGCAATGAACACCTGAGTGGCGCGCCCAGCAAAGCGTAGCCCAAGCTGGAGGACCAACGGCTAGTATCTTGCATGGGTGTGTCTTAAAGCTTCCTACAGCGGGGGAAGAGCACACGTGTCCACTGAGCATTCTGCCCCTGCATTCTGGAGGGTTCTAGGCGCCTACCATTCAGATCACAAGCGCTTTGGGGCGGGCACCACAGCCTCTCCCAGGCTGCAGACAGCGCTGGCGCTCAGAACATCCGGAGTGTTTGTCCAGCCTGTACTCACCCCCCTCCTCACACACATACCTGTGCCATGGAGGGGGCTGGTAACCCGGTGGTTAACGCACTGGCCCTTTTTTTCCCCTCTACTGGTATCAAGAACGAACCTAGAAACTTGAATGCGCCGGTCTCGTCCTATGTCTTAGGCATTCCCCTGGGTGGAGATGCGCCCCACACTGCTCCGACCCACCGGTCAGCAGAATGGATAGCTCATGCACGGCCCTGGGACTGAGGAGTAAACGGTCTGCCCAGACGGCTGGTGCTCTGTTCATTGCCACCGCTGGGTCAAGGAGCAGAGGGTTCCTCTCTATGCAGCAGTAGGTTGCACAACTATTTAGTCCAAGCCGGGACTTACGGGAAACCCTGAATGCTGACACCAGATACCATTGGGCTGCATTAATCAGCCCAAGGAATTTGAGAGGTAGGGACGGGAGAACCACGGAGATCTCAGCCTGGAACGAATTCCCTTTGGAGGAGGGCACAGGACCAGCGAGCCGAGGGCCCCGTCTGCCCTGAATGTCATGGTCAGCCAAGCACCCAAACGCCTGTAGCAGGGAAATCAAACTCACTTGGGGGTTTAAACCCATTTAATACCGCAAAGCTCCAACCAGCCTCCCATCTCGGGACCCTGCCAAGGGGCTGAACAGAATGATCCCAGCAGCGGACCGCTGGGTTTTTTCCATTGTTCCTCATGGCTTCTTCAGAAATCAAACCCAAGCAGAGCGGGTAAGGGGAGGGAATAACGAACCCCGTGCAGAGAGAAGCAGGAAGGAGTGAGCAAGACTGGGGAGCAGAGGCGACAGGAACCGAACCTACCTGAGAAAGGGAAGCCCAGAGAGACAAACCTCCCCTTACCTGAGGCAGAGACCGAAGAGGAAGAGGAGGAGGAGGAGGTGATAATATAGTCTTTTTCAATAGAGCACCGTTTCCTCCACATTCTGCCCGCTGCATTCTCCCGCAAGCACTGCCTGTCAACTTCCTCTTCCCCCCCCATTCTGGCTTTACGGATATAAATAGCCTCGGGAGGAAGGGCGATTGCTGGGGACACTCTGGGCTTGTGTGGGTGGAGACGGGGAGGGGGATCAGAGGGCTGCAGGAATACAGCAGCTGCTTGGCTCACAACTCCCGAGTGACCTTTTTCCTTCCCTAATTTTGGAAGGGCAGCTCAGCTCGCTGTCGCTCGGCTCCAGCCCCGGCTGCCCAGAGTCCAATCACAGCTAGGGACGGGCCCATCTCTGCTCGGACGCTGCTCTCGGGGAGCGCCTCATGCTCTGGGTCAGGTGGCAGGAGGCTGGGCTGGGTGCAGAGGCAGTAGCAGCCAGCGGAGACCCGCACGGCGGGGAGGGGGGCGTAGGCGCCGACGCCGTGGATGCTCCCGGGCTGGAGCACCCCTGGGGTGAAATTGGTGGGTGCAGAGCAAGCTCCCCTCCCCCCCACCTCACCTCCACCCCTGAGCGCACCGCATCCCCTCTTCTCCCAGCCCTTGTAACAAGCTCCGGGAGGGAGGAGGAGGAGCGGGAATACGGCGCGCTCAGGGGAGGAGGCGGGATTTGGGGAAGGGGTTGGAATGAGGGCGGGGCAGGCACCCACCAGTGCCAGGAGAAGTTGGTGCCTATGGCAGGGGAAGGATGGCAGAAGACAGCCAGGTTTATCCCTAACTAGATTTGTCACCTAGGACGTCTCTTCCCTTGACAGGAAGCAGCCATTCACTTCGGTCACGACCCATCGGGTAACCCTACGTGCTGCTCAGACTCCTTTTCCTTTACCCCCCCCCCAGCTATTTAATCACCCTCTAAGACCCTTAAGGACATGTGACATTCTCTAGTTACAGCATGGCCTGTGCTTGGACACACCACCACTCTCCATGCAGATACGCAGGGCCCAGCTAACAACCGGACCCGTCTGGATCTCAAAGCAATTAGCAATTTAACCCTCAACACCTGTGTGTTTGGCATTATCCCCATTTCACAGATGGGGAAAACTGAGGCAGCAGGCAAGGAAGTGACTTGCCTCAAGGTCATACAGTGAGTCTGGGACTAGAACCCAGGACTCCTGACTCCCAGCTCTCTGCTCTAACCATTATACAATCCACTCCTTCTGGGAGATGGAGAAGCAAATGGACACCGGGGATCAAACCCCAAATATCGCTGGTAGCCAAACTTTGGGTGGATCACGCTGCTCTTACAGACACCCAACCTGTCTGCCTCTTTCTTATGCTTCAGCAGCTCTCACAAAGCTCGTTATGCCAGGCACGTCTCATTGGACTGAACTGAGTCCAGAGCACACGGACTAGAATCCTCCCTTGTTCTGGACGTTCCATTGGGATCCCTAAAACCCACAGGGGATATTGCACCTTTTCCATCTGCACTGCCCTGCCCCTGTGTTCCCCATTCCCTATGGAACGTGAGAAGCATTAGCAGAGTCTGATTGGCTGGACTAAATTCCTTAAGAACATAAGAACTGCCATTCTGGGTCAGACCAAAGGTCCATCTACCCCAGTATCCTGTCTTCCGACAGTGGCCAATGCCAGGTGCCCCAGAGGGAATGAACAGAACAGGTAATCATCAAGTGATCCATCCCCCGTTGCCCATTCCCAGCTTCTGGCAAACAGACGCTAGGGACACCATCCCTGTCCATCCTGGCTAACAGCCATTGATGGACCTGTCCTCCATGAATTTATCTAGTTCTTTTTTGAACCCTGTTATAGTCTTGGCCTTCACACCATCCTCTGGCAAGGAGATCTACAGGTTTACTGTGCGTTGTGTGAAAAAATACTGCCTTTTGTTTGGTTTAAACCTGCTGCCTACTAATTTCATTTGGTGACCCCTAGTTCTTGTTAAGAGAAGGAGTAAATAACACTGCCTTATTTACTTTCTCCACACCCGTCCTGATTTAATAGACCTCTACCATATCCACCTTTAGTCGTCTCTTTTCCAAGCTGAAAAGTCCCAGTCTTATTAACCTCTCCTCATATGGAAGCTGTTCCATACCCATAATCGTTTTTGTTGCTCTTTTCTGAGATGGGGCAACCACATCTGCACGCAGCATTCAAGATGTAGGCGTACCATGGAGGCAAGATTATATTTTCTGTCTTATCTCTCCCTTTCTTAATGATTCCCAACATTCTGTTCGCTTTTTTGCCTGCCACTGCACATTGAGTGGATGTTTTCAGAGAACTATCCAGAGTGACTCCTTGTTTCCCCTTCATCAGCAACCCATTCACTTCCCTTCTCTGGAAATGTTGTTGCCTTGTGTTTTGTCTGTGCTGTCCTATGGGCCCAGATTTTTAAAGTTATTTAGGCACCTAACTCCCATTGAAATCAACAGGAGTCGGGTGGCTAAGTCCTCTGGGGCAGAAAACACATCAGATCTGTGTTTGTACCGCTCCTGTGTAAATGCACACTGAATGGACCCGAGCGGCCTGCTGACCCAGCGTGGGCCATCTTCAAGGAAAGTCAAATATGAAGCCACACAGCTGAAGCAGAGGGATTAGCTAGCTTCTCGCCATTTGTACCCCTGGACTCCTCTTCATAGCCCCTGGCCGAGCTTTAGAAAGCCAGGGACTTCCTAACTATAAGAAAAGTAGGACAATGGAACAGATGCCTAGGGAGGTTGTGGAAGCACCTTCATTGGAGGTTTTCAAAAGAAGGCTGGATAGCATCGGTCTTGGATGGTTTAGACACAAATCCCGCATCCGGGAAGGGGGTTAGACTAGATGACCCTTGTGGTCCCGTCTAACCCTCTGGTTCTATGACTTCAGGAATCCATCTCCGTCTATATTTCCATAGGCTTTGCATGGCCTGTGCCCTCTGCTGGTTTTGAAAGTCTCAACCCCTATGGGCAACGGTGACAGCTCACTGATGGATCAGTTTGCTTCAGAAGACGAGAGTGCTCATGAAGATCAACTTCTTTCCCAGTCCCCATGGTCACAGCCCAGGAAGGCCAACTGGGACCAACTTGCTACAGGTTGGAACCAAGTATTAGAGCGGATTAGAAAATGGGGCTTCTTCCACCACTAACCCGTGGAACATTTCAACAGAAACTGAACATTTATGTCAAACAACTGGCCCAAAACTAGACATTTTCCATGAAAATTTGTTTAGTCGAAAACCCTATTTTCCACTGGGAAAACACCTCGATGGAAACTTTTTGACCAGCCCTACTAAATATCCCTGACTTAACAAGGCGGTGCTAGTTACTCTATCCGTGCCCTCAAGGGGCACCCCACAATGTCAGCACCTCCCCAGTTCAGCATTTCCCTCCCATTACTGGAGATAAGAAAGTTCCTCCACCAAAACTCTAGCTTGGGGTCGGCAACCTTTCAGAAGTGGTGTGCCGAGTCTTCATTTACTCATTCTAATTTAAGGTTTCGCGTGCCAGTCATACATTTTAATGTTTTTAAAAGGTCTCTTTCTACAAGTCTATAATATAGAACTAAACTATTGTTGTCTGTAAAGTAAATAAGATTTTTAAAAGGGGATGGTATAATGGGATAGCCTAATTTTGGCAATTAATTGATCTTCGACTATTAGCAGTAAATATGCCCAGTGGCCTGTGATGGGATGTTAGATGGGGTGGGATCTGAGTTACTACAGAGAATTCTTTCCTGAGTGTCTGGCTGATGAGTTTTGCCCACATGCTCAGGGTTTAGCTGATCGCCACATTCGGCGGTCAGGAAGGAATTTTCCTCCAGGGCAGATTGGCAGAGGCCCTGGGGGGTTTTCGCCTTCCTCTGCAGTGTGGGCCACAGGTCACTTGCTGGAGGATTCTCTGCACCTTGAAATCTTTAAACCATGATTTGAGGACTTCAGTGGCTCAGACACAGGTTTGATACAAGAGTGGGTGGTGAGATTCTGTGGCCTGCGTTGTGCAGGAGGTCAGACTAGATGATCATAACGGTCCCTTCTGACCTTAAAGTCTATGATTCTATGCAGAGCCCCCCGGACCGGTGGCCAAGACCCGGGCAGTGTGAGTGCCACTGAAAATCAGCTCGCATGCCGCCTTCGGCACGGGTGCCATAGGTTGCCTACCCCTGGACTAGCTGGTTTCCTCTCTCCTCCTTCACGTGCCGCCAAAAGGCTAACGGAAGGGATATGGTTTGGCACAGTCGTTTCCATGGAAATAAGCAGCAACACTCAGGATTACAACAGACCCGGGTGGCAACTGGGGGATGATCCAGATTTAGTCACCAGGGGCCAAATCCTCTGCAGACAGCAATGCCAGCCCAGCCAAGGAAGTTACACTAGTTACTCCAGCAAAAGGTTTTGCCCCAGCACACTGTTCTGGTTTAGTAACAGCAGCAGAAGCAATGCATGAAATAAAACAGGAACGTGATTTTTATCTTTAAAAAAATATGACTAACCAAAACAGGTTTTAGGCCACAAGCATCTGGCTTTGTTTTCTCAAAACGTGCTGAGCGCCCACCGCTCCTACTGAAGATAAACACTTTAGACATTCAGGCCATTAGGGGACAGCTTTTCAAAAGACCTAGGGGACAGATTTTTCAAATGCTGCCCACTCCGAATTTGGGCCAGATGACCAGCTCCCGTCAAGACACAAAGATTGTCAGAAGAGCACAGCCCTCAACCGGAGTTTGTTTGAAAACCTGCCCATTACTTTTCAGCATCTAACTGGGAGAAGGGTTCTTTGGAAAACCCGGCCCTGAATGAAGGGTGCTTTTAACGTATGGCCTCTCCAGCTTGAGAGTCATGAAAGCTTTGATAGGTTTTAGAAAAACTAAATAGGAAAGGGATTCTGGGATGCGGTTTTAAAGGGTATATAAAGGTTTGACATGTAAACTTCCCCCCACTGTTGGAATCCCTGATACAACTGCCTTGCACTAGGCAAGGGGCAACGTTTTCACAAGAACCTAAATCCCATCTTCAAAAGTTAGACACTTAAGAGCCTAAGTCACTTAGATGCTCTGAGCAATTCCATGCTAGAGCACAAGCGTGAGAGAGTGCAAAAAGGAGGCAAAAAGCATAAATTAGAGGCGGGGGGGGGGGATTAAATTGTGATCACCCAATCATTCGTAGGAAATGCAAGGATTTCTGGTATTTTCAGTTTGTGATTTTTCTTTCTGTAAAATCAGTTATTTTGCACCTGACACCGACCGCCCCAGCGCCAGTTACCTGGGGCTTCTTTCCGGTGCAAGAAGGTCACTTTGCGCATGACAGCGATCTTCGTCTTCTCCAAGCCGTCTTTTGTGCCGCTTCTGGCGGCTTTCATCAGCTGAGTCATCTGAGGAGAAGAGACGCAAAGAAGTGACCATCTCTGTCAATCCTCCAGCCCCAGCTGCTCCATCCCAGCGCAAGCAGCACCCCACGCTCCCTGCCTCTTTGCTAGAAACGATTCGACTTCCAAGACACAAGAGCAGCTCTTCCTCCCCATGTCAACCACACACACACTTCATGGGGGGGCGGGGGGCACGGACCCTCTTGGCCCTAAAGAAATGGCATTGAAAGAATCTGAATAATTTCTTTCAATAGCAGCTTTAAAAAAAAAAAAAAAAAAAAAAAAAAAACCAGCCACACTTTATATTAAGGAACCCTTTGTAAAGGGTTAAATTATTCAGAGATGTTATTAGCGTGTTCCAGGCATGAGCAGTACGTGTCACAGCTGGCTTGCAGCACAGCACTAGAAAGTGTTCTGGATGGTTTATAAGCAATCTCTCAACCGAAGGTCTCTCTAGCAATCTGGAACAACTGACAGGCATTTACTGAAGCATCTATTAACCCTTCAGAGATGAAACCTTAGCGTAAAGTGCGATCTATATACCTAGAGAGATTCCCGTGGGCGATACCATCATCGGAGCCTGAGGAGTAGTTTCTTGCAGCAAGTTCTGATCTTTTCCATCTCCGAAAAAGAGGAAATGGAACTTTTTTGGTTTAAACATGTGAATTTAGTAATGGGGTGGGGACTGTCAGACGCGTGGCATTGGCCAGCTCTGCTCCTGTCAAAGCAGAGGGCAGAACTCCGGCTGGCTTCAATGGGAGTGAGGTTAGGCTGATCAAACCCTTTGCGGCTGCTCATGGACAGCCCCAGTGCCTGAAGTCCTATTTACATCCAGGACAGGGCAGCAGCAATGCAAGGCTCCCCCACACATCCTGCCAATGTGCTCTCTGGAGGCTCTACCTCCAGGGTAGAGAGAGCTCAGTCTCCCGGGCCCTGTCTGTCCTTGGCCTCTCTGCTGAGCCTACCAGCCAGGCAGTCAGCTATGGGACTGGACTAAGCCCCAAGAACCAACTGCACATGCGCCACCAAACCATCAGCAGATGGTGGCGTCTTCTAGTCCCTGTCCGCTTGGCCAGATGCAGATGGGATCACAGGCTCACTTTCCCAATCTGCCAGTCGGGCACGCCAGCCTGCCCACCTCCTCTTCTGGCATTTCCAATCGGACTAGACAGCAGCAGTGCTCCGGGGTCTTTCCCACCTCCTCTCTGGGACCAGCCTCGGCCCAGCTCCAGCCATGGGGCTCTAGGAACGTGTCACCAGCCAGCTGCACGCGAGCGATCCTACTGACCTGACGGCTTCTCTGTAATGCCACTCCCTTCGGGAGCTCCCTCTGCCCTTTGGCACGTGACCCTCACTTGGATCAGTCCAACACATTAAAAGGGCCGGCGTCCCACATGTAGGGAAGGTGGGAAGAGCAGGTTCATGGTGAAACAATGCAGCAGCCTAGTGCACATTCTCACAGGGGACCTGGCAACAGTCTCCAGGGGACCACATGCCCGCTGAGGATAGCTGGAGCATAGCGCACCCCGGCTATGCCTACTCCCCATTCCCTGCACAAGAGGCTGAAGGGAAGGCAGCCTGCTGGGAATTCCGCCAGCAAGGGGCACATCGCCATCCACGTGGGACAGAGAATCTGTCCTGTAGTGACCCATCAGATTCAGACCAGGTTTGAGTGTTAGATAGTCCGTGAACATTTAAAGCAGGAAGGGAAGCTCAAGGTGGGCAAATGGAAGGGGGAAAGACTGTGCTGATCTGCTCAAGACCAGCTTAGTTTCAAGCCATTAACAATTTTATGGGACATGTTACCACCACATCTGGCAATCTCCCCCCACCCCCTCTTCCCTGGTATTTGTGAACCACGGCTATTTGCACATGCAGGAGCTTTGCACTTGTACCTGAAAAATCCAACAGCCGCACGTGCAAAGTGTCCATTTGCAAACTGCTGGGGCTAGAGATCAGTGTAGCACCTAGAGGGCAGACGCACACACTCTGCTGAGAGCAGGACACCTTATCTGGCCCCGATGGTTCAGAAGATACTTGTAACCATCACCACTGGTGGGTACGGACTAGAGCTGGTCAGAAAAATCTTGACAGACCCATTTTCCATCAGAGAACACAGTTTCCTCAAAGTTAAAACCTTTCCCGAAATTCATAGATTCATAGATTCTAGGACTGAAAGGGGCCTCAAGAGGTCATCGAGTCCAGTCCCCTGCCCGCATGGCAGGACCAAATACTGTCTAGACCATCCCTTCACCACATTTGGTGAAGTTGACAAATGTGTCAACTTCACCAAAGATTCATTTTGGACAAAACCCTCAAAAAAGTTCCAACAATTAAAAACAAGGTTCCTTTTGGATATTTTTCGAAAAAATGGTTTGATTTTTCATTTGGAAAAAAACTTTTTACTTTTTAAAAAATGCTGTATTCTATTATACTAGAAAATAAAAAAAGTTAATCAAAACAAAATTAATTGACCAAAAAAAATAAAATTGGAGTTTTCTTTCATGGAGTATTTAGAAATTTTCAGGTTTTATTCTTAACTGGAATGAAGACAAATGTGAAAGTCCCTAAATCCTTCATGAAATGGACTTGGCATCCTCCACACAGGTCTACCACTGACCTCTTTCGGGTGAACCTTTGTAACCCCAACCCAGGTCAGGTGATGGCAACAAGGAGATGAAGTTCAGTCTCTTACCACCAATCTCAGGTGTTGCAGTATTACAGCATGGTACCAGCAGTGGGATTTGAACCCACGCCTCCGGGCCCAGATCTGTGGCACGCTACTATTACAATATGGGGCCTTCAACCGGTCGCTACGTTCGAGAATTTAACTATTGCCCATTTTGTGCTGCAGCCCTGAATAATTTTGATGGAGGACGGCGTTCAAATTCCACCTTTGGGAGGACGACTTATGGGAGGTTTTTAAGAGGCAGCTGTTTCAGGCCACAAAAAGGTTTAGAATTTCGGAAGTATCCCCGGCTGAGATGGATTAATGGGCAGAGGGCAGGCGAGGTGGACAAAGGTGCAGGTTAAATGCAAGACATCAGATTCTTATTGCTCTCGTGTTTTAGGAAGCGTCGTAAGCAGCAGTACTGAGAGATGAAACCCAGAGCAAAGACAGGACATCAAATGAGGGGCCAGTCAAATACGATATCCATTTTCAGTCTCGGGCAACGGATCAGATAATAATACGGTCATTTTATACAGAGGTTCCATCTACAAATGGTTTATAAAGGGTTACTGGACTGCTCTAAGCATGTTCAAGACATCAGTAGCATGTGCTAGGCATGGTTATAAGCATGTCACTAGCAGGCATTAGAGCAAACAGCCACATGCCAACTTTTCACACATCCTCTGTAGCAGTCAAAAAAATAAGTGTTCCAGAACACCATATTCAGAGCCCTCTCAAAAACGCTAAATGTCCCTATCTTGCCTTCTCCAAGCTTGTGTATTTCAGGGGTGCTGGAGGAGCTGGTATTAAGAAGTGAATTGCAATAACTATTTGTGTGGCCAAATGTTATTTTGAGAAAATGGAAATCTGCAATTCCTCCCTCGGACATAGACTGGCTTAGGGAGCTCTCTGCTAGTGCACGAATAGAAAAAAAATCACTGTCTAACAAATGTTTGGGAGAGGAGGAATGAGGGTGCCTGGTCACACCTGAAACTGTTGCATATTTTTGCAGTTTAGTATATATTAGTTAACACAGCTTATGTTCACATTTATCTGTTTAGTCACTGACCTGATACCCTGCATAACCACCTCGGGCTCAGGTTTTTGGTTTGATTTTGTTTCGATTTTTTCCAGGTTTTAAAAAATAATGAACGCTGAATTTCGTTATTTACATGCTACTTCCATGTTGGGCCCGTATTTACATATGTTTGGTTTCCTTCTGTGTTTAAAAAAAACGTGTTATAGATGGTTATAAGCAACCTATTGACCTACTGGGCTCTATAGCAATCAATTAACTGCTTATAAAGGAAACTTTAATACGAAGTGTGACCAATATTTTGCACTTATAGACAACGGCTTCCATATAAAAGTCACCAGCATTTGCCAGAGAGGTAAACTCCTTAAAGGTACAGGAACTACTGCTCTCAGATCACTGCATGGGAACGGCTGGTGCCTTCTTAAATGGGAGCCACTCTCCAGCACGCCCAATGTCTGAGCGCGTTTTACGAAGGCCAACTCACTCGTGTGCAGTTCTGCTCTGAAAAGTGACAATGCAAAATTGGCACCTCCTTACTCAGCAGATCTTCTCCCAGGCTCATCTGCCCACTTCAGCCACTCGGCGGCAGCGTTAACTCCAGCTCTCTACCTTCTCCCTTGAGCAAGGAGCCGCACTGTGAAATAACACTGATCTGGAGCGTATTAGTAGCTAACAGCACCAGTGCACTGGAGTTAAGGAGGTCTTGGGGAGGGGGGAGGGCTCCCATGAACTCGGCAGTGAAGACAAGCCCTTAAATAAGGCTCTGCTGTCGTGCAGGAGCCAACACAGCTGGCAGAGGGGGGTGCGGGATCCCAGGCCATCTGGTGCAAATCACATTGTTAATTAGCTTCCAATCAGTGACACCTGGGGCTGCACAGGGGTCACCAAGGGCAAAATTTGATCTGCAGAACCTTTTACTGGTCACGAGGCACAAGGAAAATGCTGGGTGAGGTGCTCAGATCCAAAAGGGAGCTGGCAGATAAACCCCTCCTCCTCCTGCATCATTTTACTTGGAAGCCAAGCTCATTTGAAAGAAAGCAAACCTGGAATTGCCATTTTTAGAGTCACTTTTCAGAGCCACACCCATGCTGTGTGGAATCCCTGGGAGGCAGGGAAGCATTTCTTGATTTCCCAGAACCAAGGCACAAAGGTGACATGGCTTGGCCACAGACAATGGGTGTAGCTACACTTTGAGCTCGAGGGGACATATCCATGCTAGCGCTGGTGGAGCTAGCGTACTAAAGATAGAAGCGTAGCTGCCCCGAGTACATGCCTAGAGTCTCGGACGGGATCGTACTCCGGGCGACCTGCCCCTCCTGCCACTTGCATTGCCACGGCTATACTTCTCCGTTCAGTCCTCTAGCTGGAGCGAAGCTAGCGCGGGTACGTCTCCTCAAGCTGGGGTTTGCACGTACCCAGAGAGTCACCAGGAACTGAACTGACGCCCAGTTCTCGCCCCTGGTCCCCGTGCCTCTGCCCCTTTAAGAGCATCTCACAGTGCCTCTTTAAGAGCATGCTTGCAGACTTGAGTTCAGCGGGCCTGGTGTAAAAAGGAAGCGATCATGCGAAGCAGAGAGAGACTGCGGTGCAGAGAGAGCATGCAACCCAGGAGGGATCGATAAGGGGGTAAAAAAAAGTCTGAAGGAGGGACAGTACCTTACAATCGTATTTCTGCTTCAGCTCCTGCATGTCTCTCCCCCCAACTCTTAAAGCCAGAAAGTCCCTCTTTGTCCTGGCGTATCTCTCCTTTAGCCTATTCAGGTCTGGAGAAAGCTGCGCCCCAAGCAATCAGGTAGGAGGAGAAGCAACAGGCAGCGGGAAGAGAGGCAGAGAAGAGAGATTCAGGTAAGCAGCCAAACACAAGAGGAGAAACAAGAGGACCAGTGATCCGTCTAGACTAGCCCGTCTGAATGCAGGTGGGGCGCTCCTATCCCCCCCATCCGAAGGAGAAGAGCACCTGCCATGACCCCCACCAGGGTGGGGATAGCTCTTGTTCTGCTCCCTGGAGGAGAGCAAGGGGGAATCTAATTGCTCAGGAGAGCAAGAGGCCTTGTGCTGAACAGTGGCCAAGGCTCTCCCCACCCCAAGGTCATGTCTGCAGTGGTGCACCAGGACCTACTGGAGCTCCTCTGAGGCAGGGGAGAGGGGCTGCCAAGCAGGGATGCTCCCTCCCAGGCACCAGGAAGAAGGGCATTCCAGATTGTGGGTCCTGAGCCCCCCGCTTTAGAGATCCAGCCAGGCAACAACTGCTATGTTCAGTAATTTACTGGGCTCTCCACAGCCCCCAATCCCATGTCAAGGCCCCCAATGCAGGAGCCCATCCCCCGACTCTGAGCCCAAGGAGAACTCGCTACGGGGGCGGGGTGGGGAGGGTCCCACTGCTGCATTAAGACAAGCTGCTCCGTAGCCCTGCCCAGCAAGTCGCCCCACCCAGCGTGCATGTCCCTCCCAGACCGCACAGCAAAGCGGGACAGAGGCAAGCGCACGCAGGAGCCTGGGGATGGGGGCAGAAGGAGGGAGTAGCACAGGCTCATACAGTAAGCCGGGCACCAAGCGGGATCTCAGCCACCAGGAGGCATTGCCGGGTGCCCCCCATCCTGGTCAACCCTCTCCCCTCCCAAGTCTGCGTCCCGCCCCCAGTCAGAGGCACTCTGTGGAACAGTCCGAGGGCTGGAGTGTCTTGTCCCAGCTGACTGGGAGTGCAAAGCACCGACAGGCAATAGGAACGGACGTAACAGCTTTGTCGTACACGTCTGCCCCACGTGGGTATCTGCCCGGCACTGGCTGCATCCCAGTCCTGCTCCAGCGCACGCTGGGCTCAGTGTAAAACCCGGGAGGGATTCTCTGGGGCACGGGCTCTTCTCTGCTTGCGCCACAGTCCTGGTTTGGACTTAGAACAGGACATCACAGAGGAAAAACCTCTCCGGACAACACACCTATAGGCAGGGCTTAATCTGTGCTGGGGCTTGCCAGGCTGAGCCCCGGCGCCTCCGGGCCCGGCTGTTCGGGGCCCCGGCGCCTCCAGGCCCGGCCGTTCGGTTATGAAACTAAAAAAAGATGGCTTGAGCCCCGGCACCCAATTGCTTGAGCTCCAGCACCTCTTCCGTTACCAATTAAGCACTGGCAATAGGTCTATGCGCCCTTTCGAGAAGGTGCCAGCCTATGGTAGGATTTCACGACTAACCGCTTCCAGAGGCAGTCTGCCAGTTCTGAATGACGACCCGACCCGCCACGCAAGATAACGGGACACTCGGGGTCCAGACCCCCCAAGGGGAGAACAGAAGCTTTAACCCCCCCACCCCCCAAAATGAGCAGTTGAACTAGCTGATTTATAGTGCAATAATACAGCATGCAATGTGTATCGAGGAAGGTCTTATGGAAGCTTATAATGTTCCGAACTTGGTCATCATGAGATAAGACGACAGAGCACGGATCTGTCTATATAAACACTGTGCTCATAACCTGCATTACAATTTCAGGTACACCTCACCACCGGGAGGGGCGCCGCCCACGCCAGGAGTTGACAGGAAACTGGTTCCACCTAACAACCGTCACTCGGCGGGTGCTGTCCGTGAAACACCGGATCTTCCCCACGGCTCAGGGGTACACTGGGAAACTGTTCAAAGGCGATACGCAGCTTGTACTAGAAAAGGGGTTTTCTTGAACGTAGACACGTTTGTCGGTAACTATGTCATCTCTGAATTGGTGGCTTTTCTAGTCAATAGCGTCACTACAGAAGGGATGGGCATGGGCTGGTCTACACTGGGGGGGGGGAAATCGATCTAAGATACGCAACTTCAGCTACATGAATAGCGTAGCTGAAGTCGAAGTATCTTAGATCGATTGACCTGGGGTCCACACGGCGTGGTATCGACGGCCGCGGCTCCCCCGTCGACTCCGCTACCACCCCTCGCTCCGGTGGAGTTCCGGAGTCGACAGGGAGCGCGTTCAGGGATCAATATATCGCATCTTAACGAAACGTGATATATCGATCCCCGTACCCCAAATTGAAGCGAGTCCAATGGAGGGCAACGAAAATGATCAGGGGGCTGGGGCACGTGACTTACGAGGAGAGGCTGAAGGAATTTGGGTTATTTACTCTGCAGAAGAGAAGAGGGAGGGGGGATTTGATAGCAGCCTTCAACTACCTGAAGGGGGGTTCCAAAGAGGATATTCTCAGTGGTGACAGATGACAGGACAAGGAGCAAGGGTCTCAAGCTACAGTGGAGGAGGTCTAGGTTGGATATTAGGAGAATCTATTCCACTAGGAGGTTGGTGAAGCACTGGAATGGGTTCCCTAGGGAGGTGGTGGAATCTCCTTCCTTAGAGGTTTTTAAGGTCAGGTTTGACAAAGCCCTGGCTGGGATGATTTAGTTGGGGTTAGTCCTGCTTTGAGCAGGGGGTTGGACTAGATACCTCCTGAGGTCCCTTCCAACCCTGAGATTCTATGATTCTAATAAGCCTTTTGTTTCTTTGCACCCCACGCAGGTCTCTGGTGCACAAACCGGGTGGATGCAGGGGCCGAAGTCAGCTGGTGTCTGGGGGGCTGGTCTCACACCTTTGAGGGTGACGCACCAGAGGGGAAAGTTGGCGTCTGGTGGTTAAGAACTCGGGGAGGACGGATTTGGGAAGACTCAGGACGGGAAGGGCTGCTGGTGTCACCCTACAAAGGCTGGTGGACGTCAGAATGAGACCTCGTGCTTGTGGACCGGCTACTGGCATCAGGACTCTGAACCAAAGCTGCACAGCATAAAAATCCTCCAGGCTACACAGCAGGGGGTGAGTGAACCCCTTCCTGGCCTGGGCAGCCCCCAAAGTGTCCCAGCTGGGATTCTTGCTGCCCCCACTTGACTGCACCAGAACAGCCCTGCAGCCAGTGGTACATCGTTTGCATCATGAACCATTAGCTAGCTGCAGGGGTTCAAAGAGGACAAGATCTAGCGTGCATGGCGGGGGGCACACGGCAACGTACCCCGACAGCCTGGAACAAAGCCTCGGCTCCTAGGAAACCGCAGCCACGAGTAGAATCCTGGTTCAAACAAGGCCACAAATGGCCTCCCCAGTACTAGGCAATATCGGAGACCAGCAGCTAAATGTATTATCCCAGTTAAATTTCTCTGGGCAAGATGTTAAATAAATTAAAAAAAAAAAAATCCACCCACCATCTGCTTGAACACCTGGTTATTATATGGGGCTTTTCCTCCATAGATCTCAAAGCACTTTACAAAGGAAGTATCAGAGGGATAGCCGTGTTAGTCTGAATCTGTAAAAAGCAACAGAGGGTCCTGTGGCACCTTTGAGACTAACAGAAGTATTGGGAGCATAAGCTTTCGTGGGTAAGAACCTCACTTCTACAGATGCAAGTAATGGAAATCTCTAGATGCTGTATAGGATGCTGATCAGGTGGTTCCTCAGTTTCTTTGATAACGTATGGCATAATCTCTCACTGTGGTCTGTGCAGTATGTAGATAGCAATGGATTTTTCACCTTCAGTCCATTTGGTATGATGTCCATCTGTTTGCATTTGGAAAGGAAGATGATATCTGTCTGTATTTGTGCAAGTTTCTTCATGAGGTTGATAGATTTCCATTCCATACGGCTAAATGCAGTGCCTTGCATGGTGTCAAGTATCAGAGGGGTAGCCGTGTTAGTCTGAATCTGTAAAAAGCAACAGAGGGTCCTGTGGCACCTTNTGGAACTGTCTATATAATCTCACTAGTTATTGTAATCAGGGCTGGTTCTCTCTGGAGACAGGCCGCTCTCTATTGTTTACTTGCATCTGTAGAAGTGAGGTTCTTACCCACGAAAGCTTATGCTCCCAATACTTCTGTTAGTCTCAAAGGTGCCACAGGACCCTCTGTTGCTTTTTACAAAGGAAGTCAGTGTCATTAGCCCCATTTTACAGATGGGAAAACTGAGGCAGAGAAGGGCAGGGACTAGCAGAGTCAGGAATAGAACCCAGGTCTCCTGAGTCCCAGTCCAGTGCTCTGCCCAGTAGGCAACAGTCTCTGGGGGTCCACTTAAGTCCCCTTCCCCTCTCCCAGGCAGCGGGGATTATTCAAGCTAAAAGGTTTCACATCCAGGCCATCCGAGTGCACCCTGTAGCTCAGCTGAGTCAAATTTGAAACAGCTACACCCCTCGCATCCTCCCATCTGCTGCTTACCCTCAAGCTATTGATACACCAGTCCCTTAACCATGGATGGGCTATGAACATTTACAGCTGGACATTAGCCTGACAAACCATTTAGCGTTTACCATCCAGCGCCCCCAACCTGTACAGCCCTGGATCGTCGACGAGAGAAGTGGATCAGAGGTTCTATTTCAAATTGGTGCGCCACCACCCCACACCAACCATCAAGGCAGGACCGGTTGTATCAGTTCTCAGGGCACATCGTGTGCCGATTACCTTTGGCTGGAAGGACGCCTTGTGTTTGGCAGGTTCCACCTCAGGCTTGGCCTCTTCGCCAGAATCCTCGCTGTAGCTCTCAAACTCGCTGGAGCTCCAGCCTAGGTCCTCGGCTTCCCGATGTGCCCCATCCTCGTAAATCAGGTTCCTGTCTGCCCCTGTCGGGGCGGGGGAAAGAACAGAACACCATTGGCAAAGGCCCACGGCATTGACTCTCGGGAGGAGGCATTTGCTTCGACCCATGACGTGCCCCATTAATTCAGCATTCTCCACAGTGTGCCTCTCTGCCTCCCACACCGCCTATTTCCAGGGTTGACCCAGGCCCGGATATCGCGTTGCATTCACTTGCCTCGGAAGGCATTGCTCCAGAACGAGGCAAATCTTCTGAATCTATGGCTACAAGCGTCAGTAAGCCATACTGGGGTGAAAATGAGGAGAAGCATCGCCTAAGGATATTGGTGGAACGTAGATCTCTTCCAACCAGGCAGGACAGTGGATGAGAAAAGGAACCATCTTGCAAGCAGCAAGGGGGCTGGGGCAGGCTGGAGAAGGACAAGGCGACTCAGTGATCTTTTCTCCCTCTCCAACCTGTTTCCAGGTGCTGTATTCAGGAAAGGCAACTAGTGGGTCAGGCCAGTTCTCAACATTCATGCTCAGAGCAGCTACGCACCATGCCCAAAGGACAAGACTAGGCCAGCAGGGGGTAGCAGCTCTGCTCAAGCAAGCTCTCTCTCTGAGAACGGAGATGGTTGCATAGACAGACCAGCCACAAGTCACCACAAGGAACTTGAGAAAAGAGGGTGGAGCAGAGGGGCTTGAACCCATGGAAAGCAAGGTTAGAAGTCCTGAGAGTTCCAGGGGAACATGACGATCCATGAGGAGCAGCCTCGGAGGCTGCACAGATCGACAGCCGATTCCCCACCAAGTCGGCAATAACTGTGAGATCACGAGACACAGCACAGGTCGGTATCAGTAGGTGGGTGGGTAGGTGGAGCGGCGCTGCCCAGCAGAGGGCGCTCCCGTGCCACAGTTGGAAGGCTTCGTTCTCTTCCTGGAATTGGACAGACAGGTGGCTAATGCGGACGCATCCCAAGCTAGAGCCTGCAGACCCAAGGCAGAGAGGTCCCCCCCGGGCCTGGCACAGTGAGAGGCGGCATTTCTCAAGAGAGATCAGGGAAGGTGGGAGAGAGGCACGTTATTATTGCTCATTTCTGTGACAGTAGTGCCCGAAGGACCCAGTCGGGATGGGGACCCCACCGTTCTCTACAAACGGTCCCTTCCCCAAAGAGATGAGGATCTAACTAAAGCAGGGCAAGGAAGGAGCATTAACCCCATTTTATAGATAGGGAGTGGAGGGCCTAGGAGATTAAGTGATTTGCCCAAGGTCACAGAGGAATCAATGTCACAGCTGGGACAGTCCCAAGCCCTGGGGAACACTGTTGGCAAAAACAGCTCCCCTAACCACAGTGTCCTCCTTCCCCCGCTTCCTATTTGTGTTTAAACCTTGTCTATTTACTACTTTCCTCCTCCTCCTCTAGCCTGGACCATGTGCTTTTCCATTTCGATTGGTCAAGCCGCCATCCATTCCCTATTCCAGCAGATCCATTTTCCGCTCGTCAGCCCAAAGGAGAGATTTCGTAACACGGAAGAGGATTTGGGGTGGGATCTTGCACATTTCTGTCACGTCTAAAATAAAAACCCAGCCCATGCGACACTGCAGGGAGTGTGCCACGCAGCCCCTTTAAACAGACTCAGGGGGAGGGATAGCTCAGTGGTTTAAGCATTGGCCTGCTGTGAGTTGCGAGTTCAATCCTTGAGGGGGCCATTTAGGGATTTGCGGATTTATTTGGGGGTTGGTCCTGCCTTGAGCAGGGGGTTGGACTAGATGACCTCTTGAGGTCCCATCCAACCCTGATATTCTATGATAACACAGTGGTGCCAGTACTATTATTCATTTCTTATTTGCATTGCAGTAGCTACCCCGAAGTCCCATCACCACCTCATCCCGCTCGGTGCTGTACAAACACAGAACCCAAGGGTGTCCCTGCCCCAACCAGCTGCTGCATCAGCCACCCCAGAGTCAGGCGATAGCAAGGTGAACCCAATTCAGAGTTTAAAAAAAAAAAAAAAAATCCATTCCCAGATGTATTCTCTCCTTGGCAAGCAAGTCGCCCGTATCCCCAACCCCCAGCTTTCTTGTGGTCCATGCTACCTCTGTTCAGTGTCTCGTGCGTTGCAGAACCACAGGAGTCTCACCTTTATTTGCACAAGAACCAGGATAGCCAAGTGAAGAAACGTGCCTGCTTTCACCGGACCCAGATGGCTTATTCCTTTACCGTAGACGCAGGTCTCTGGTGAAGGTCAGAGGTACACCTGCACCATCTCTGAACCTGCTACGGCAGAAGATGGCCAGGCCCCTGGGCCTTCCATCCCAGCTGATTCCACCGAGCCTCAACTACCAGGAACTTTCGGAACCTTTGCCCCAAGTTACCATGGCACCGCGGGGCCCGTTCCTCCTCCAAGCTCCCGCCAGCACAGGGCGGCCATATTTAAACACAGTCCTGCTCCTCTCAGTGGAGGCACAACACAAAGACGTGCAGCTTTCATTGAGCTCTTGCCTTTTTTTTTTTTTTTTTTTTTTTTTAAGACTGATCACCAGGCTGAAGGGACGGGCCTTAGAGGCCAGCCACACCCTCCTCAACTCCCTGAGCTTGGCTGACCTCCTCACTCCAATGAACTCAACAGCAACACTTCCCATCGACTCCAGTGGGGCCGGGATTTCAGCCCTGGTTTGTATTTCCTTGTTTCTGGTGGGCCCTTCCCACCTGTTGGAACAGCGAGAAAGATCCCCACAGTCCTTCCATCGTTCCTAGACTCCCAGGCCAGACGAGACCATCGTGATCCTCTAGTCTGACCGCCCGTATACCACAGCCCAGAGACCTCCCCCAACACCATTCCTAGGGCAGATCTTTTAGAAAAACATCCGATCTGGAGTTAAAAATTGTTAGTGATAGTCCCACTATGACCCTGGTACATTGGTACGTTGTTCCAATGGTTCATTACTCACACCCTTAAAAATTTACACCTTATTCCCAGTCTGAATTTGTCTAGCTTCCGCTTCCAGCCATTGGATCACGTTGGACCTTTCTCTGCTAGATTGAAGAGCCCGTTACTAAATATTTGGTTCCCCATGTAGGTGCTTACAGATTGTGATCAAGTCACCCCTTCACCTTCTCTTCGTTGAGCTAAATGGACTGAGCTCCTTGAGTCTCTCACTATCAGGCAGGTTTTCTAATCCTTTAATCATTCTCATGGTTCTTCTCTGACCCCTCTCCAATTTATCAACATCCTTCTTGAATTGTGGACACGAGAACTGGACACAGGACTCCAGCAGCGGTCGCACCAGTGCCAAATACAGAGATAAAATAGCCTCTCTGTTCCTACTCGAGATTCCTCTTCTAGATTCATAGATTCTAGGACTGGAAGGGACCTCGAGAGGTCATCGAGTCCAGTCCCCTGCCCGCATGGCAGGACCAAATACTGTCTAGACCATCCCTGATAGACATTTATCTAACCTACTCCTAAATATCTCCAGAGATGGAGATTCCACAACCTCCCTAGGCAATTTATTTCAGTGTTTAACCACCCTGACAGTTAGGAATTTTTTCCTAATGTCCAACCTAAACCTCCCTTGCTGCAGTTTAAGCCCATTGCTTCTTGTTCTATCCTTAGGGAGTAAGATGAACAAGTTTTCTCCCTCCTCCTTATGACACCCTTTTAGATACCTGAAAACTGCTATCATGTCCCCTCTCAGTCTTCTCTTTTCCAAACTAAACAAACCCAATTCTTTCAGCCTTCCTTCATAGGTCATGTTCTCAAGACCTTTAATCATTCTTGTTGCTCTTCTCTGGACCCTCTCTTGACGCATCACAGGATTGCATTTGCCCTTCTGGCCACAGCATCGCACTGGGAGCGCATGTTCAGCTGATTATCCACCACACACCACCAAAATCTCTTCCAGAGTCACTGCGTCCCGGGAGAGAGTCCCCCACTCGACGTATGGCCAACATTGTGTGTTTCTAGATGGACACATTTACACGTATACTTGCAGAAGCAGGTGACCAAACTGGCAACCCATCGGCCTTGCTCCTCTGGGCCAGAGATGGAGACCAAGGCTAACATCAGACTAGAGACCCCTGAAGTTGGCAATGCACAGCACTCTCCATAGGCTAAAATTTGGATGGGCTCCTGCTCTTCTGTCCGGTGGTAAAGCCCAGCTGCTGACAGCTGGATTTTTTCCACCATGGGAACATCCACTCCTCAAGCTAGGGAGGGACCTGCGTTCCATATCCAGGCTGGCAGGAGGAGGAGGAGATGCACTGGGAGGAATGCAGGCAGACAGGCATTTTAAACTGACAGCTAACACAGGATTCCAGTCATCAGGCTATTATTAAACAAAAAGATAAACAGCTCCCTAGAAGAGGATTTGGTTTTGGGTAACCAGTGCAACTGGCCACGGAGGAGCGAAAAAACACAATCACTGCAGCCGTCATGGAACGATTGCAAAATTAACCTGCATTTCCACCTCCTGAGCTTTCCATCAAGGGGCAAAGGAAGTGTGGATGGAGATGAAGGAGTGTTCATCATCATCATCACATGTAGGTAGCTAGGTACTGCCTACATGACAGGCAGCAGCACGTCTCAGAGCCCCGGGCAACGGACGCAGACTCACAGGGCTCTGGTGCTAAAAATAGCGTGTAGATATTCAGTCTGGGACTGGAGCCCGGGCTCTGAAGCCTAGGGAAGGGGCATGGGTTTCACAGCCTGAACTGTCTACACAGCCATTTTTAGCACCATTAGTGCAAGCCTGAATCTGGGGACTCGGGCTTGGAGATTCCCTATTGTGGGCTGCTGCTTGCCACACAGACATACTTGTAAGGTACAGGCTGTCCTTGTCCCCCGAGCTTACAGTTCAAATAGATAATAGAGACAAAAGGGGGAGGGGTAAAGGAATTATTGCCCCCTTCCCCTTTTCACAGACGGGACACTGAGGCAGGGTAAGGGTCAGGATGCTCAAAAGCACTTTGGTGCCTAAATCCCTATTTCAGGCACCTAAACTCACTCAGCCCCTAAACTGTCAGGGTAAAAGTTCCCTCAGCCCTTGTGTCTCTCTCTGCTGCCTCCCTGTGGGAGTCCGGAGGCCTATCCCCCACCTAAGCCCAGGGTGACTCCCAGCCCATGGAAGACAGGGGTTCGCCACCTAAGTAGCGTCCAAGGCTCAGTCTAGTAGGCAACCTCCTAGCCCGCCGACCAGGTTGGGCCCATTCAAAACCTGGCAGGAGGAAGAGGAGCGACTTAGGGTCATTGTGAGAGGGAGAATGTCTCTGTCATCCAGTGATTCAGGCATCCAGAGGGGAGACCCTGGGTCCTGTCCTCCTGCTCCAACCACTCCGTCGTTATTTCTCCACAGTGGGCCTGCTTCAACAGGTGAGATGGGGGGAGCCCCCATCCGAATATCTCATAGCTCCGTGGTTAGAGCTGGGAGACCCCTGTTCCAATCCTCTCTGCCCCTCTGGCAGTGAGGGCACTAATCACTGGCTTAAATTAAATAAATAAATAAAGCTTCAAATAAATAAAGCTGCAAGGTGGGTGGCACGCCCCCACTCCCAAAATGGCGTAAGATGCCCAACTCTGAAGAGAGTTCCTGGCTTCAGAATTGCTAAGCAGAAATAGGCACCTCCCTGCAGCCCAGACTTGGGAGCCTAGATCGCCAGCCCTCTGGTCAGCATCTCCCACTGACTAGCTTAGGCAGCTCCCTGACGCGCATGAACTGCAGTCAAAGGTGCCCAGCTCTCCCCCTGCGTAGGACAGAAGTGTAGGCGTCTAACTCGTGCTTTGGGAATCACCGTGATTTTTCCAGGCACCTAAAATTATGCCTGGTGACGCTCAGTGTCAAGGTCTAACTCCTTTGGAGCATTCAGCCCAAAGTGACTTGCCTGTGGTCACACACAGACTGCGGCAGAGCAGGGAATAGCCCCCAGTCTCCCAAGTCCCAGCCCACTGCCATGCTTCAGACCTCAACCAGAGCTTACCCAGCACAGAAAGTGATGGCGGGGGAGTGACTCTCCCTTGCAACGCATCCAAGAGGCTGCCAGCAGCTCGAGATGGATATTCTAGGTCCCCGAGTCAGTCTCATGAGCCCGAGATGTGATATACCGAAGATCATATTATCGATGATGTTTTCATCCTCTGGACAGATCTAAACTCCCTCAGATTTCCACCACAGCTTCAACCACCATCATCCATCCATTAAACGCTCTCTAGCACTCCCACGCCACCATCAACATGTTGGACACCATAAGCAGCTTCAACAATGGAACCCTACAGACAATTATATACAAAGAAACCCGCGGACCGCCACACCTACCTCCACAGATCCAGGAACCATCCTAGACACACCAAGAAATCGGTTATCTACAGCCAGGCCACCAAATATGCTCCAAGAGACCCCAGAATATGCTCCCAGGAGAAAGTCCAGGATATACACCTTCACACACTTAAAATCACCTTCACCAAATACAGACACACCACCAGAGAAGTAAATCACATCATGGAACAGTCCTCCCTTGGAAGAACTTGCTTCAATATGGAAATACCCCTCCACCCCCCGCGACCGCACACCTCTAGTTGTCACCTACCACCCCACAATAGAACTCATATGGGATAGCATTAAAGAATTACAACCCTTACTTGACAGGGACCATATCCTGAAAGCAATCTTTCCTGAACCCCCGCTTCTGGCCTTCAAACCACCCCCCAACCTCATCTTCAGAAGCAAGCTCCCCACAGACCCAGGCCCGCCAACTCAAAGCAGCACCAGACCCTGCCAGAAGAGAAGCAAAAACTGCAGACATCTCCACTGCTATGATGATCAACACCCCCCCACAGCACACTTTTCAAGGTCCATGGGTCCTACACATGCCTATCACAACGTGTGGTGTACCTCATCCAGTGCACTAAATGCTCCAACAACAACTATGTGGGTGAAACCAGACAATCACTACACTCTCGAAGAAACTCACACAGGAAAATGATAAAAGACAAATCACCCAGGGACAACCACTGTTCACAAAACGATCACTCCGTATCGGACCTCTCAGTCCTTGTCCTCAACGGAAGCCTGCACAGCACCTTCCAAAGACGAGCCTGGGAGTTTAAATTCATAAACTTTGCTAGACACTAAAAATCAGGGACCAAATAGAGAACCTGGATTTATAGGTTGTTACAACAATCTTTTCCCTCCCCACATAATTGGAGACATATTAACTGGCCACTTCACCTTGAAAGGTCCCTAGAAATATGTGCTAACTACTTATGCTAAACACTCGTCCCACCTTGTATTTCCTGTGATGCTCTGAGTGCCTTTCCCGGACCTGAAACTGGTCTCGCTCACCAACAGAAGATAACAGATATGACCTCACCTGCTTGTCTCCATAATAACCTGGCACCAACACACCTACAACAACACAGCAAACAAAGAGGGAGGTGCCATCAATCGAAGGGCCTGGCTACCCTGGAGAGTTTGCGGCTGTGTCATTGTAAACTCTCTAATGTAGCCGCTCTAAGCCGACGGGAGAGCGCTCTCCTGTTGGCTTAACTACTCCAGCCCCCGCGAGCGGCAGTAGCTGTGTCGGCAACAGAAGCCATATTTGGGGTCGGGAAGGAATTTTCCTCCAGGGCAGATTGGCAGAGGCCCTGGGGGTTTTTTGCCTTCCTCTGTAGCGTGGGGCACGGGTCACTTGCTGGAGGATTCTCTACACCTTGAAGTCTTTAAACCATGATTTGAGGACTTCAATGGCTCAGACAAGTTTGATACAGGAGTGGGTGGTGAGATTCTGTGGCCTGCGTTGTGCAGGAGGTCAGACTAGATGATCATTAAGGTCAGAAGGGACCATTAAGTCTATGATTTTATGAAGCTCTCCCACCGACAGCGCTGTTCACACCCACACTTACGTCGGTGTAACTTACTTGGCTGGTTTATTTTCACCCCGAGCAACAGAAGTTCTGCCGACAGGAGCTGTAGGGTAGATATGGCCTAAGAGGCCCTCGCCTACTCACACAAGCATCTCCAAATAGCCTCTTCCTTGCATCCTTTGGTCTCGAAGCCGCTGCTCACTCCCATATCCCAGGCAGCAGGAGTTTGTTAATTCAGTGCAATGAAATGCAGAGTCCCCCTTTCCCTTCCTGGTGCCCAGCCAGCCCTTTATGGCTCAGGCTGGCTGTGGGTACAGACCCAGAGCTGCTGTATTTTAAAGGCATGAAAAGCCAATTGCTTTATTCCTCCCCCTACCCAGGAATCTACCCAGAGGTAAAATCCTTAGTCACAGCAACCTACCCCTACTGCCAGCCACAAAGGGCCCCTTCCTCTGCTGTCAATCAGCAGCTCTGGAGGGGTGGACAGGAGACCGCAAGGCAGATACTCAGCATTGCTTCATCGGCATCAGGAGTTACACTAATTACCCCAGCTGGTGACCTGGCCCTTTGCTTCCAGAGAGATTCTGATTTAGCTCCGAGCAGGCTGAAAGGACCCAAGAGCAGCAGGTAATCAACAGACCAACAGTGGCTTCTAAAAGTCCAGGGTACTCCTGAAGGAGGCAGGGAAATGGCCCTCTTAGAGCAGGGGACTGGGAGTCATGACTCCTGGGTTCTATTCCCAGCTCTGCCACAGAAGCACCATGCCACCTTGGAGCAAGGCACATCGCCTCAGTTTCCCCATTTGTAAAATGGAGCTCCTCGCACCTACCCATCCCCCAACACTCATGTCAGAGCCCCAAGATCCTTGGATGGGAGGGGCTAGGAGAGAAAGGACAGAGCTGATAGAGGCAGGGGAGGAAGTAGATCAGACAGACAGCCAAGGACAGCCTGTGGGCGTGAAAGACACCTCTGCTCAGAGCAAAATTCTGGGTGGTTCCATACCGTACTGATCAGAGTCCAGATTTTCACAGGGGACGTCATCATAGATCACATCTTCCTCCAGGGCTGGGAACTCAAACCGTACGCCTGGAACGAAAAGCAACACAGGGCAAGCTGTGGAGAGGAACCTGAAGCCAGCCGAGAAGTCGCCATGAGCTTCAGCGACATCCCGCTTTGACTCCTGGCTGCCAAGTGGCAGCGTGGGCCGGGGGGCAGGGCACTAGATTGGGAGTCACCACACCCGGGCCCTATGCCTGCCTCAACCACTGACCTGGCAGCCACGTCACTTCACCTCTGGGACTGTTCTTCCTGCTTTGCCTATTTAGATGTCAACTCTGGGCCGGGATGGTCTCTCACTGGGTATCTGCACAGGGCCGATCACAAGGGATCTCTTGAGTGCAACCAGAACACAACGAGGGGGAGGGATAGCTCAGTGGTTTGAGCATTGGCCTGCTAAACCCAGGGTTGTGAGTTCAATCCTTGAGGGGACCATTTGGGGTAAAAATCTGTCTGGGGATTGGTCCTGCTTTGAGCAGGGGGTTGGACTAGATACCTCCTGAGATCTTCTCTGGAACACCCGAGATTTCAGCACCAACCTTCAGCGTGCTGCTCTCGCTGCCTTTTGTACCTCAATGGCACATGCTAGATCCTGCCCCCTCTCTCTGAAGCCTCTGCAAGGAGAGCTCAAAAATCTGTATCTGAGTTTTAGGACTCGATCCTGGCTGCTTTCTAAGGAGCGACAGGCCAGGGCTACAAGCATAGGCGTGTGCACAGGGTGTGCCCAGGCACACCCTAATGCAGGGGTGGGAAAATGGCCCCACTCTCCCGGCGCAGCAAGCCGCATCCTCTGCGCTCCCGGGCCGGAGCGCCCGGCCGAGCACAGCAAGCCGCCGGCCCCTTCCCCTATCCCCTGGAGCCATGCGTGCAGCGCTCTGGGGGCTGGGGCTGCGCGCTCCCACGGGGCAGCGTCTCTGGCTCTGCCCAGAGCAGAACATGCTGCTAGGAGCCTCATGGTAAGGGGTCCGGGACCAGGAGGGGTTGGATAAGGGGGGGGGGGGGACCCAAGGGGGGGGGGGGGGGGGGGCGGGGGGGGGGAGGGGGGGGGGGGGGGGTTGTATGGGTCGGGAGTCCCGGGGGTGTGGATAAGGGTCAGGGTAATAAGGGGACAGGTAGGGTCCTAGGGGGGCAGTCAGGGGACAAGGAGCAGGGAGGCTTAGATAGGGGGTGGGGTCCTGGGGGGCAGTTAGGGGCAGGGGTCCCAGGAGGGGGTAGTCGGGGACAAGGAGCGGGGGGGGGTTGGGGGTTTTGAGGGGGGCAGTCAGGGCAGGAAGTAGGAGGGAGTGGATGGGGGCTAGGACAGGGCTCCTGGGGTGCACCTCCTAATAAAGTGTGCTGTGCATGCCTGTGGCTACAAAGTGTACATCTCAATGCAAAGTTAGGGGGCCTTCAGCTCTGGGGGCATGGCCCAGATGAGAGCAAAATTGGGGCCAGCTGTGAAATCCAGATCTAGGCCCAAGTGCTGATCCCCAAACACCCAAAATTTGGATCGGTTCCTTGGATCAGACACTTCTCTGATTTCAACCCATCAAGCTCTCAGCACCCTATGTACGGCACGGTAACTGCACCACTGAAGTCTGGTCCCAGACACGCCCAGTGTTTAAACAGAGCCAGGATTTGGGATGGGGAAGCCGTTCCAGGGCACGCTGAAGCTGATCGAACACCACACGAGTCCCTTTGAAGGAATCCAGAGTCATTCCCATCCATCCCGTCCAGCTCAAAGAGGCGTCAGAACCCTACCTCGCCGGGTGCTCTTCCTTCTCCAGCTGCAGGTCCGAGTCCCGGTGTGGGAGCTGCCCACCACGTCCCCATTGCTGACCACCGTCAGGAACCTAGGGCGGGAAGAGCACTGTGAGTGGCCAGGCAAGCGGAACAGGCAGCCAGTTCACAGGGATGTTTGGGGGACGCTATGAGCTGTCGCTGGGCAAGTGCAGATCCACCAGCCTGAACGGCAAGGACCAGCTGTGAGCAAATGCAACGGCCACACCCGAATTGCTTGGCTGCCAACCTGGCTGCCATAGCTAAATGGCACCAAGAGAGGGTGACATGCACGGGCAAGCCGCACTAAGACACGATGGGTCTTTGTCCCCCTCTAGTGGCTGGTCCGTGTAAAAAGGTTAGCGAGTTTCCTACTGCTTCCAGCTCCTAGAGTCGCCCCGTAAACGGCAGCGATAGAGGCTCACGGCTTTTAGCTCTGAAGGTCCAAGCCCCTGAGCAGGGCTGGTTACATGTGCATCCACTTACAGACACCAGAGCTGACTCCCAGCACTGGCGCCATCCAGTTACACTGCAGGTCTCAGTCATGCCAGTTCCCAGCATGCCACCCCCACACCGCCAACATGTCCCTCTGATGTGCCCACTCGCCCACTGCTTCACTCCACTTGCCTCTCTCTCCTTCTGGTGTCTTTTTCCCCCTTGGCGGCTTTCAACCTATTTCCTCTACTCTCCCCCCCACAGGGCATCCCTTCCCAGTTCTCTGCATTGTGCTCACTACCTCCTCTCCTGGGTTACTCTCTCTCCATCTTGAGTCAGTCCTCTTCCTCTCCCACCCCCTCTTTTCAAGCTTGTTCGCTCCTTGGGGCTGGAACCTACCATCCGCCTTGATTCTTACCAGTATTGTGCTAGCTCCCAAACGCCTTAACACCAGCGCGCTTGGCGCTGCACAGACAGGTAACTGAGGCAGTTCCAGCCCCAAAGAGCTTGCGATCCAAGTGCCTCTCTTCTGAAGATCCCTCTCCAGACACAAGCAAGATTCACTGCTCAGCTCTGACACGGACTGCCCGCGTGACTCTGGGCAAATCACTTTCTTTCCGGGCCTCAGTTTCCCACCTGTGAAGTGGGGATAATACTTTCTTTCTCTGCCACTAGACAGCAAGTTCTTAGGGGCAGGGACCAGCTCCCACTACGTCTGTACAGCCCTAGGTGCACAGGCATTACTGTAATCCAAACAGACAGCACCCTCCCGATACCCAGCAGGGCTGGACAAACAGGGCTGGCGTGAACCTTCAGCCCAAACTTCAATCTAACCCTTGAGGTTGGAAGAGCTCCGTTAGTTGTGCCCCTCCTCCATTATTTTTCACGTGAGCAGGCTGCGGCACTAGGCTCCCAGGTGCCAGATGGCAGCAGAAGGGCCAAAAGACACAGAAAAAAACCTCCCCCTTGCGAGATTTCCAGTCTAACGTTCCATCCTCTTGGAGATTCTTGTAAGCAGCCAAACTGGCGTCAGCACATGATCACATCCCCTAAGCCCATCTGCCACCTGAAGCAGGCGACAGCAGGCTGTCCCAGGGATGTCCACTCATTTGCCAGACAAACCGGGCCCATCATCCAGCATGGAAGGGGTTAAGAATTTTTAAAACTCAGTGCAAGAAGCAGGGGGGGGGGGGGCTTCCATCAGTATTAGAGGGGAGGCAGGTCTGTGTCCGAGCTTTGGGAAAGGTGGGGGAGGGCTGGAGTGTGCGTGGTGGGGTGGAACAGGATGCCTGAGAGCAGCCAGCGAGATCAAAGCCACAAGGGCTGTTTCCCAGACAGCAGCTGACGGAGTGTCCTGGTGACCCCGCATCCCCCTCCCCGGGGGGCATCCTTGAAGGTCTCTGCCTCTCCCAGCCCTGCAGGAAAATGACCTAACCGGGCAGACCCGGCCATGATCTCAGACCTGGGGAGCAGGGGGTGGGTTATAAAGTCTCCAGACACAAACACATGTGCTCCTTGTGCCTTCTCCTCATGGTATTATCTGAACAGCTATTAAAGCAGCATCTGGGGCCGCTCAATAGTGCGCTGAGTGAACGCACCACCAGCCCTACAGGGAAGCCGCGATCCAGGTTCAAATCCCCATCATGGAACTAGGGAAAGAAGCAGAGTCGACATCCATCCCCTAACATCACAGAACACGGCTCACCGCAGTGCTCAGGGGAAGCTTTGCGAGCAGGAGGCTTCCAAACCTGGATGAAGGGCTAGCGTGGCCCAGCCCCACACGGGCTGGACTAACACACTAAGATCTTCGCTTTAAATCAGGAGGGTGGTGGGCAGACAGAGCTTAGGCTCAGAGCTCTGACTGTCCGCTTGGGCCTGGCTTTATTAAGTAAATGAAACGTCGGGGGAAGCGTCCGAGTCACAAGGCCAGGTCTATGCCCTGGCCTGTAGTTGGGGGGCAGGACCCACACAGAGCCGCATGGGGCAGACCCACAGCTTCCTACATTGTCCGACGGCACCAGCAATCCCACTGTCTCAACACGGCTCCCTGCAGCGAATCCAGCCCAGCCAGACTCCGACGGGAGGAGCTTTTCAGACAGCAATGGTCTCCGAGTATTTACAGTGACAGGCGGCCTTCCCCAAACCAGGTAACCATTCACTAGTCCCCCGGCATGCACAAGCCGAAAGCCCTTGGGGAGCACAGGGAAGCGAAGGTTAAAGCTCGGGCCGTCCTGGTTAGGTCAGATCAAGGTGTAACGAGCCGAGCCCCAGGTTCAGGCTTGGTCTGACCTCCTTAGTCAGTTTACAGGTGAGAAGCCAGCACTTTATCCCTTCTCCCCGCCACACACACACACACACACACACACACACACACCCCTATGCCTCCTAGCTGCCCAGAGAGCAAACCTAGACCTTCCCTCCACACACCCGGTAGCCATGCAAAATATAGGGGAAACTGAGGCACACATCAGCTCTCCACCCCACCCCATAAAAATACCACAGACCATTCCCACTTCATCACCCCCCAGGGCCTGAGCCAAATCTGGGAGGGGGTCTCCCTGCCGAGCGGGACAGGCCTTGCATTCAGCCCTCCAGTCAGGCCTTGACTCATTTGTGCCCACTTTCCAATCTGTTGGCAAAACAGGCCTGTCGGGGAGGGCTCCGTTTTCCCCAGTTTTTGGCCCCCTTGCGGGCCCGGCAACAGAGTCCCCTATTGGATGTCCGTCCCCTGAACACCAAAGGAGTACGTCCCTACCCAGCAGTGGCAGGGCCTAGCAAGGCTGCCATTACAGCTTCCTGTACCGTCAGCACGGGACTTTCCCAGCAGCCTCTGCTGCCTCCATCCTCTCTCCCTGCAGGGAACCCAGGAAGCGGCACCTGCCTCCTCACGTACCTTCAGAGCAAAGCCAAGCGTCCTGCTCTCCTTGGGAAAAGCAGGGATACAGACACTGCCGACCACGCCAGCCAGTCCAGAAATCAGACCCCTCTCTCCAGACCTGACAGGAGACCCATCACCCCGCGGCTCCCGGTTCAATCCTCCCCTGGCATCCAGAGAGCCTTCTCTTCAGCCACACGTCCACCCTCCTCTGCACTGCAGCGTGCACTGGGCCGGGGACACATGCTGGCTGTGCTGACTGGGCGAGATCCCGAAGCAGCCAACTGAGGAATATCGCGGTCTCTTCCCTTTAGCAGGCAGCATCTCCTCCACCCTCATTACATCACTCCCTGCTGCCTGCAAACTGCTGCTGAATCCAGGAGCGCCACCGCCCCGCCTCTTAACCTTCCTCCGCTCACGGCTGCCTCCTAGATGGGCTGAGGAAAGCCCGGATTGGCAGGACGAGAGAGAAGAACCCATGAACCGGATCAGAGGCCCTGTATGTCCGTCAAGAGCTGTGGAGACACCGAGAGCTGTGTGAGAAACAGCGACAGACACCAGCAGCCTGACCTGGGAGGAAACAGCCTCAGGTAGCTACTTAGTGTTCATATTGATTTTAGAATAGACAGGGTCACTGGAGACCTAGCTGCTACTCCCAGCTCTGCCACTGACCGGCTGAGTGGCCTTGGGCGAGTCCCTTCACCTACATGCCTCTGTTTCCCCTCTCCAGGTTGTGTCTGTGTTGGATATTTGAACTGCAAGCTCTTCAGTCCAGCAACTGTCTCTCATTATGCATCTGTGCCACGCCCAGCACAACAGGGCAGTGAGCTCAGAGGGGCGGCTAGATGCTACCATAGCAACAATCATTTTTTAAGCGTGTTTAACAACAACGGTCTATATTTTTAATCCTACAACAAGAACGAGGAGTACTTTCGGGGGCCCACGAAAGCTTATGCTCGAATAAATTTGTTAGTCTCTAAGGTGCCACAAATACTCCTCGTTCTTTTTGCGGATACAGACTAACACGGCTACCCCTCTGAAACCTTTAACCCTACAGGATCCACCCTTCAATCGGACATAGGTGAAGAATAAAGTCTCTAGCTGAATCTGCAGGAGAAACTTGGAGAAGCACAATGTACTGAAATGCCCTGGCCGTCCCACTCCAAACACCACAAATTGAAGCAGCTAACCTACTTAACCTTTAAACGCAGCTACCGGCTGCTCCTTTGAGCTTATAGAATAGTAGTTTTGCTTTTAGAAAGGAGACGTTTAGTCAAAGAAATTAAATGAAAAAGAATCACAACAATAAAAAGCAAATCCAGTATCACGATGTAGTGTATTAAAGCCGGTTCCCTCTGAATGCCATTAGGGGCTCAGGATTAAACGGTTATCTGCCCACCATAAGTGGAAGCAGCCTGCTAACATCTCTAACTCTCTGTTAGAAATCCCCTTTTTAATTTTTTTTGCTATTCATAAAGGAGCTTGTCGTCTGCAAAGCTACATCCAGGCAGGTCCTAACTGTCCTTGCGTCCCTCAAACAGAATCCCAGCTCTGAGCACCCCGGCACGCTGAGCGCGCTCAGATCTGAAGCGAACTCTTGCAATTCAGACCCAGAACTAACATGCGGGAGTGAACAGTCCAAGAAAACAGCCTCCAATCTAACTTGGGTCTGAGCCCGTGAGCCACGCCCACATGCACCTGCATAAGCTTCCTTCAAAATGCTCATATCTCCTCTAGCCTCCGCCACCAAAACCTCCTGGTCCATCACCCATCCTCACAGGCACTGGGCCAGGCATCGCGGCGGGAAAGCACTCGAAATGCAGGTGTTTAATAGCAGGGAGAACTGCGAGGGAATGATGCCAGGAGAGACCTAGAGGTGGAGGGGAAGGGGAGTTGCTCAGATGGCCTGTGGGTAGGCAAACACTGGAACCGAGCTGGCTTCTAACACCAGCAACCAGTCCAGGTTCTGCAGAGAAAAATTCACCGGGCTTCCCTGACCGCCTTCCCAGCAGCACGACCGGATGGGCAAGCAGATCACGCTGCCACAGTCCCCATGCTCTGCCTGTTGAGGACTTCCCCAGCTCTTGCAACCAGCCCCAAGCTATCCAGTGACAGAACGTCCCACCCCTGCGTCATTCTAGTCACCAGAGTCAAGGCTTCCCTTGCTCCTGCCTGCATCTAGCCAGCCATACCAAACGGGGTTGTGTGCCCAACTAAAGCCACGCACACTCTCACCTTTCAGGCTTCATCTAATAGCCCAACACCTGCCTTGCATGGATACACGCCCACGCACATATGACTCAGGTCATTCTCTGAGAACAGGCCATGCCAGGATCTCCACACATGGAGGTTGCTGTAACACCGGAACATCAGTGCATGTTAGCGACTTGCATCCAGAACGTACGTGCGAGGGCGCACCGGCCCCGAGACCAGACAGCCGGGGATTTCAGTGTCTCCGGACAGGTTTCACAGCCATCAAATTAGCTGGGATCCAGAGAAACATTCCCTATCGCCTCCCAAGACTTTTTGGGGTGCCCAGATGGCAGGAGGAGAAATGCGTTCGCAATGCCTCTAGGAAACGTTTCGCCTCGCGTCCATCAGAGGAGCTTAGCGGCTTTGCAGAAATTTAGTATAGGCTTGGAGCAGCTCTTGGAGACATCAGGATTCTTATCCCCATTGTACAGATGGGAAGCTGCGGTAGCAAGGTTACAGGCCTGTCCTTCAGGGGTGCTCAGACCCATGGCTCCCCTCAACCAGAGCGGAGAGCTCAGCACTTCGGAAAATTCAGACTGAAGCGACTGGCCCAACATCACGCCGGGAACCAAAAGCACCATGGGCGGGAAGACAGGAGTCCTGACTCCTTGCCCCTGAACTGCCCTGCCGTGCAAACACACAGGGCCAGATTCACCACTGCCCTGCACCTTTCCCACCAGAGCAAAGCAGGTGTGAAACGCTGCCGTTTCGGAGCCAGGAGCGTTTTACTCTGGGGTAAATGACAACGTGAAGTGCAGGGACGTGGTAAATTGGGGCCCAAGGAAAGAAAATATAGGCAGGCATGAAGTGCTCAGTGATTATTGCCTAAAGTGTTCTCCCAACCCTTCTGCTCCCCCTCCCCGCCCCCAATACCACCCAGTGTCTCCGAGAGCTCCCACTGGTTCTGAGCTACCTCTTCCCAGCTGCCAGCAACGAGTCCCCTGTCCATTTTCTCAGCACTTCCCGCTTTTCGCTGCAGTGGCAGAGGCTCAAAGGGTAAAGCTGCCCCCTGTCCAGGTTTTCCAAGGATGATCCCTTGTTCGAGGTAGCTGCCCTGGTAAATCAGTCAGGACGCGCAGCGCGCACTGCCAGCTGGCCAGTTTTATGGGACCATCCCAGTTTTTTGTACCTCAGCGGTGGCCACCCTGTTAGTGAGGTGGGGAACCTGGAACGGCGGCTGCCAGCAGCGCAGGAAGGAAGGACGGAACAACTGATGCTATTAAAACACCACAAACAAAGCCCACAAGCCATCTGTGTTTAATTGACTTCAGCCTCATGTCATGCGTTAGTTACACGCCGATGACAACGCAAATATAGACCTGGCTCTTAGCACTGGTGGAGGCCACATCCAGGGAAACGGGTTCTGCTACACACACCCCTCAGCACAGTGTTGATGGTACCCTTCCCTCTAGTAGCTGGTATACTGCAGGATAATAGCCTACAACTACTAACCACTAATCGACTTATTCCTTCAGCTGCAGCAGTAGAGGTCCAGGATAGAGTGCTGAAGTTCCTAGGTTAGAAACCTACTCGGGGGGGGTGTCATTACATATGCTCTGAATTCTAGGCAAACACGATGCATGACAGAACAGCATATTAAAGGACTAAAGCTTCACCAAACGGTCTTTTAATGGGTGAAAAAATTGGATTTTTGAGTAAACTGAATATTTTGTGAAAAGTATTTTCTACAGAAATTTTTGATGTTTCATTGAAAAATATCAAATGCCCAAAACCAGAGACTTTTGGCCAAAAAACAAAATATTTCAAGCCTGAAACGTCTCATGGAAGTTATAGTTCCGATGCCTCCTGCCTTCGTTCTCTATGGCCAGCCTTCCCAGCTGGACTTCATCTCCCATCATGCACCACAGCCACAGGGCACTGCATCCTGTCACCATGAAGTGAGGCTGGTGCATCATGGGGCATGTAGTCCAAACAAAGAGGCAAGCCGCTGGAGGATAATGAAAGCATAGTGCACCCAAACTACAACTCTGATGGGGCACTGTGGCAGGATTTCCCGATCAAAATGTTTTGAATTTCAGCCAAAGTAGTTCAGTTAATTTTTTGCCCAAAACTCAAATTTTCCAGCTCTACTGAAAGCATTTCCCAAATCGCTTGGTTATGAAACAGGCAGAGGGGAGCCTGAGTTATGTATAGTCCACATGCAAAGAGCAAACTGTTCCAGTCTAAAGGGATTTATTCTCAACAAGAAAGAACAAACAAAGTACTAGGTGTATCCATCTTTCTAAATAAGGCTGTAATCTCCTCTAGAACACCAAGAAGCTAACTGTTCCCGTCTCCGTATGGAGTTTAAAATTAAAACATTAACAGTTTGCCCTCAGATAGAACCTTTAGCCAGAGGATCTCAAAGCACTTTTAAAAAAGCAGGTCAGCGTGATCCCCATTGTACAGATGGGGAAAGTCAGGCACAGAGCAGGGAAGTGACACACTGCGAGCCAGGAATAGGACATGGGCTTCCCGGACTCATAGCCCCGTGCTCTCGACCACAGCGAGCCAGCAAACAAAGACCCTATACAAGAAAATACAGAAGGAACAAGGGGGGGGAAAAAAAATCGCTCCCCAATTCTTCTGTGCATATGAATGACATAGGCCAAGACGGAGCGGATCTCAGGCTGCCTGAATGGAGGATGAGAATTGCAGATGGTTCTGGTGCCCCTCTGAACCCAGTTCAGCCTTGAAACCTTTGTTGTCACATGCAAGAGGCACTACCTGTGACTTAGGGTAGGTCTACACTGCAATTAAACACCGTGGTTGGCCTGCACCAGCTGACGTGGGCTTGTGGGGCTGTCAAATTGTGGTGTAGACACTTGGGGGAGGGTCCCAGAGCCCAGAATCCAGCCTGACCCTCTACACCACAATTTTACAGCCCTGCAGCCCGACCCCAGCGAGCGTGAGTCAGCCGACCCAGGCCAGCCGCGGGTGTTTAACTGCAGTGTAGACATACCTTTAGAGGCGAAGGGGTTAATACATTCTTGTTTTAACACACACACACCCCTTGCCCAGTACAATCCAGCTGACCACATTTATGCGTGTCCCCGCAAGAGTAAAACAATGCGTTACCAACCCAGGGCCTGCTGCTTCGCCAGGGATGGGTGAACCCAGCCTCAGTTGGGTGGTTTTGGGCAGAGCCTGCGATAGGGGAGGCTCAAATCTGCAGCAGACTCTCCCAGCGGCAAATGCCTCCCTGAGATGGTAGATTTTGCAGCTGGGATTCAAAATGATGCCAGCCCAGAGATCAGATAATGGCATGACCCAACCACAGAAATGGGAGGTAGGATGAAGAGAGAAAGAGCCAGACACTCTCAGACAGGGTTGCACAATCTACTCCTGGGGTGGATGTAACAGAAGCACCCAGCGGAGCTCTGCCTAACTCCGCTCCCATGCAGGGAAAAAGTCATATCCCCAAATCACTGGAATCCCCGCTCGAGTCTCTCCTGTCAATTTCTCTGTCAATTTCAGCCTGGGGGGTCTAAACGCCTGGATTACCACAGACCAGTGGGCTGGGTTTATGCAGCAGGAATGGGGTTCAAACAGCCTTGACAACCCAAGCAGGAGGGAACTGAGGATAAAGGTCACAAGCAGACAGACCCACTCCCAGGAGTGCAGGCCGAAGAGAAGGGGGTGGGGGGGGGGGGTAACACTTGTAAGGAAAGGTGGGGCCCAGCCCACACACAGGGCATTTCTAAATAGAGCTTACAGGCCATTTCTAGCCCAAATTTAGATTTAGCAAGCAAGCGTCAAGCTGAACATAAAGCCTGTAGGAATTTATCCAGGAACTGTATATGCCAATAGAAAAGTTTAACCAGCAAACATTCCTGTGTTTGCAATGCAAACATTGCAAAACACTATTTCCCTGGGGGAGGTGAGCTAAGGGACGTGGGAGATGAAATGAGGTGGGGGGGAGAATTGCTTTAATGTTTGTTAGCAGCTAATATGTATCTCAGAGAATGGAGCAGTTATTCGGATCGTGGGAATCTTAGTGTGGGTGAAAGTACCAAGGACAATTTGATGGGCCCTTATCAGCACCAACAGACATACACACAAACCGGAGAAGGAAACTAACTAGTCTGTTCATACACACAGGGTAGATGGCCAAGTGGGTCAAACACTGGGTTGAGACTCAGTAGAGCTGGGCTCAATTCCTGCTCTGCCACAGACTCCATGTGTGACCCTGGGCAAGTCACTTAACTTTGCTGGGCCTCAGTTCCCACCTATACAGTGGAGAGCCTAATCCTTCCTTTCTCTCGGCCATGTCTATTTACAGTGGAAGCTCTCTGGGGAACAGACTGTCTCTTGCTGTGCGTGTATAGCACCAAGGGGCCCTGACCTCAGCTGAGGCCTCTAGCTTCTAACAATGAATATGAATAATTTGTCCCAGCCATACAGAATGCAAGAATGGTGAACAGACAGTGTAACTGGAGAAGAGTGAAGATTTAAAAACATCTCCGTGCCGATTGCTACAGGGTTCTTTGGAGCAAGGACAGGAAGCCTGGAGAGCCTGCAAAGAGAACGTTTAGTAGCCTTTAAAATGTTTGCTAAGGGGTCGCTTGAGATGAAGCTAAAGGCCTAGGGAGCTCTCGTGGGAGGGAGATGTAAGTGCTAGGATTAGAAATTGGAAACACCTTGTAAGACTGTGGGGAGAAAGCCCTGAAATATTTACCATAAGGTACTAGCTGAGTCATAACACCAGGCACAGACCTGGGACTCCCCCTGCTCTCAGAAGGCAAACTGCCTCACGAAGCAACATCCACACCCAGAGCAACCCCCTGCCTCCCTTACCTGGCCAGGAAGGTACTACGTAAGCACCTGTAGGCAAAGCTACTGGAGTGATCCATACAGACCCCAAGGCAAAACCCACAAAGGCTGCCTTTGTTGCAAGCAGGGGCACAAGCTCATCCCTCCCACAGATTCAGCTCCTTTTGGTGCCTCCTAGCTCACCTGAATTATCACCTTGGGAGAGGGTGGGGTGGAGCTGTGGGCATGTGAAACAAGCCAGCTATTCGCAGCTGGGGAGAAGGCCGGCTGAGTATCATGTTAACCCCACAGGTGCTGAATTAGGGGGACAAGTCAAAGCCGTGCTGGATACCTTCTCAGTGAGGAAATCTCAGTGCTCTAGAGTATTATTCATTCTTTGTATTACCATAACACCTAGGAGCCTGAGTCACTGCCCAGGACCCCACCGTGCTAGGTACTGTACAAACAGAGAACAAAAAGACAGGTCCCGCCCCAAACAGCTGGCCACCCTGGAGAGACAAGTCACCTGAACTATAGTACTGATCTTGATGAGCGAGGGATCCACAGAAGCAAAATTCAGAACCTGATCCACCCTGGGAACACTGCAATCCCAAAGCTCAGGGTTGCTCAGATCTGGAGGTGGGGGAATGTGTGATTTGTCCCAATTCAGAGATAGGGGCAGGCTGTCTGGGAACTCTTTTTGTTCTGTGTTTGTACAGCACCTGGGGTATTGATCCCTGTCTGGGGCTCCCAGAGGCTGCCCGTAATAAATAATACTGATTCTGATTCCAATCCAGATTTGGACTCACCCACAAAATAAATACATGGGGCAGGAGGATGTTGGATTTGGGGGATTGGGATGAACTATTGCTGAGTGAGGGTTAAATGCCCAGACAGACAGGAGAAGAGGGGGATAAAACATCTGCTTCTGAGCCAGTTCAGGTGATCTTGTGGCGAAGGGACTATGCTGGGACTCAGAAGAGCTGGGGGTCAATTCCCAGCTCTGCCACAGACTCCCTGGGTGGCCTTGGGCCAGTCACTTAGGGCTTGTCTACATGAACAATTAATTCACAGCAGGATGGGGTGTGAATTCACCCTCCCCCGGCCTACCATGGACTAACTGTCCCAGTGGACCCTGCTGACGTGCACTAACTCTTCAGCAGTGCGCTTTGATCTTGTCCCCTTTCGAAGAGGATTAGCATGAGATAGATGCACATCCCATCTTGCCACAAATGAATTGTTCGTGCAGACGAGCCCTTGATCTCTCTGTGCCTCCATTTCCCATTTGTAATAATTCTTCCTCCCTGTCTTTATCTGTCTGGGCCATGGACTATGCAGCTGTGCAGTGCCCAGCACAACGGGGCCCTGACCTACATCTCTCCTGGCTCATAAAGTAATAATAATAAAATGTGTAGCAATAATCCTGTTCTGCTACCACCAGGATGAATCCCTGGGCAATCAGAGCCCTCCCTTTCCCCATGCCCGTTACTCCACCAGCCCTACAGAGCCCGTGATGTCAATAACACAGTTTACAGCTGCTCGCTGAGCAACCGCTGTGGATTCTTGGGCCCTGACGCAAGGCCTGGAGTCGAGCAACAATGTGACATGTGATCTGACTGCTAAGTGCCAGGCAAGCAAACTGCCCCAGCCCCTCTGGGACAGTAAGCACGGCTCCTCCAGCCAGTGCATGAGCTCGAAAGCTCGGGGTGCTGGCCTGCCTGCTATCGCGCACTCTGCAGGGTTAACGGCTTTCAATCAGCCTGACTGATGCTGAGGTGGGAGGGAGGACAGGGAAAGCCGGGGGCGTATGGACAGGCCAGCTCTCTGCACTCGTTAGGGGCTATGTCCAGTCCTGCTAAGGCAGGAGGTCCCCAGGGCCAAGTACAACCCCTCAACGCCCTGACGCCCCTCAACCTGAGAAACCGGGGTGCCCGTCCTAAAGTGAGGAAGGCACAATGGGGACCAGGGGAGCTGTGCCCACTCCCCCATCGCCCCAGCAACCCCACCCTCACCCCCACCCCATGGACCAGACTGCGAGGAGAGTGGGCTCAAGGACTACGGCAGTGAGTGGGACGCCTCTCCTGTGGGGAGATGGGGTGGAGGGGGATTTGACTGGGTGAAGGATGCTCCCCAAGGCAGACGCCCTCTGCCACCTGCCTGTCAATTTCACTTGCTCCGCTGGCGGAGGGGGGATCAGGTGGCCACTCTGGTGAGGTTCCAGAACTCAGGCCAAAGCACTGGGCAGGGTCGAAGGAGCTGGCACATCCCCACGGTCAGGGGCAGACGGTCACAGGGCTCTCCCTGGGAATGCAAGCCAGAGGCAGAGCCGGCGAACGGCACGTCTCGGGGGGGCAGCCAGTTCTGTGAGCCCTGGAGCCGCAAGGCCGTAAATACCTCAGTACAGTTATGAATCATTCAGACTTCTGGCAATCTGCCTGGGTAGCCCTCCGAGTCACAAAGTGGCCAGTCCTTAGCAGGACCAATCCCCACTCCTTACAGACATTCCCTGGGGGCAGAACCCACTCGCTCTTCCATTCCCAGCAGACCCCAGGCCCCTGCCCTCTCTGCCATACACCCTGGACACCGCTCCACTGTGGTTTCAACCCGTTGTAGCTGGCATAAGTCGGAGCAGCCCGCTGGTTGCTCAAGCCCAGCCCAGAGCTGCAGGATCAGGGCAGCACACAGGTAGGGTGACCAGATGTCCCGATTTTATAGGGACAGTTCCGATTTTTGGGTCTTTTTCTTATATAGGCTCCTATTACCCCCCACCCCCTGTCCCGATTTTTCACACTTGCTGTCTGGTCACTCTGTGCACAGGGGTGAACTTTAAAGCATTTGTGCACGCACACGCACCAGAACTGCACCGTAGCCACAGCCCAGGAGCTGGCGCAAAGTCTTACGGGGAACACAAGAGGGCTGGATCCATTCATCACGAGACAGCACAGACAGGGAGTGGGGAACAAGAGGAGAAAGGAAGGGAGAAAACCGCAGACATTTTCCAAGTCCAGGAAGTTGGGATGTCTTAACATGCTTCTGGCCAGCAGTGGGCGATGCCCTCTGACTGGCCCCAGCCATTTTGAGTAGTAAAACCGCCTGCCCTGACGGGAGTGCCTGGCAAGCTGGGACCTGTCCTTTGAGCCTCACCTCTGTGTGAAAGGCGAGGGCAGCCGACCGAGTTGCGCTGCAGAAATCCACGGGCTGTGCTTTGGCCACACCTGGCATTCCCCCAAACCTCCCAGGCCTCACACGCCCTGTAGGCTCAGCTGCCCTGAAAGCTCCATTGTGTTCACTAAACCACAGACCCAAGCAAACCCAGTCACTGGGGAGCAGGAGAATCACTTGATAGCCCCGGGCCCTGGGATCTTTTTGCACATCACAGTGATATCCTGAAGCAGGGAGAAGAGCTGCTGGGGAGGGAGAAATGACAGCATGTCAGGGAAACTGAGGCACAGAGAAGCGAAGCAATGTTCTAATCACGGAGAGTGAGTCAGTGGCAGAGGCAGGAATAGACCCCAGGACTCCTGACCCGCAGCCTTCAGAGCAAAGCAGTAGGCACAATTCCTGCCTGAGACCCTGCCCTGCAAGCCCTTATACACGGGCTTAACTTTGAGCACGTGAATCACCCCATCAGCTGCAGTGGTTAGGGGCTGTTGCCACATTGACTTCAGTGTGATTACTCGCACACTTAATGTGAAGCCCGTGAGCAAATGTTTGCGGGATCAGGCCCCCACCTGTGAGCAAGCAAGGAGGAAAAGCAGCTGCACGCCAGACTGGACTTGGACTTTACGGTCACTGGAGAGCAAGAGGTAGCATGTAACAAGACAGGCTTTTGTCTCTCCATTGCCAGCAAAGCATCTTGGGTTCTATTAACAATTTGCATTCTCATCCCCTACCTCACACCCCTCGGATTCCCCCGTCCGATATAACCCAACAAGCACCCAAGGGTTTGGGGTGGTTTTTTTAATAAAATCTAGACTCACTTACTCTGTCTGTAGCTTTGTGTCAAGCGGATCTGTCAAAAACAAAAGCAGAAGGAAACCAAGTCGGTATCTTAGAGTACGTTAACCCAAGCACAGCAAGAATCAGAGCTGACAAGACCACAGGAATTGTCCTGTTGGATCACAGCACGGGTCCATGCTGCTCAGTTGCCTGTCTCTGAGAGTGGCTATCATCAGCTACTTCAGAGGAAGGTGCAGGAAACCCAGTAGTGGACAATTAAGGGACAACCTGGTCTTAGAAGAAGTTCCTTCCTGACCCCCATTAAGTAGGGTTTTTGCTTATGCCCTGAAGCATGAGGGTTTATATCAGCATGTCTGGTTTACAAGCAGAACATACCCTCCGTGCTGGACCATATTAGCAGCACCAAGAGGCTCCCACTCACGCTGACTTCGTTTTCAAGCCTTCTGTGATGTGCTCAATCTAGTGCCAAGCGAGTGTGAAACATGTTTCAGGGAGACTTTTCAAGTTTGGGTGAATGAGCGTTCTGTTCCACTGAAATTGACAGTCCCCGAGCCAGCTCTCAGGAAGGGCTTGGTCTTTGGCCAGCATGTATGCCCTACAGTAGGATGTCTCAGGGATGAGACTGAAAAAAAAAAATGTTTCCCCTCATACTCTAAACAGAATTTGAGGGCAATGGTAGAGTTCCATGACTTGAAAAGCAAGAGGCGGGCGGGCGAGGCTTTGGGTCAAGATTGAGGGGCACTGGCCAGGGCGGGGGGGGCCAGGACTGGAATAGTGGGGGAGGGGAGTGGCTGGTTTCGATCGAGGGGCATCGGCAGAGCCTGGCAGTACAAAACAGGGCGGCCCTGATTCTCTATTGTCCTGCACTTCGTTAGTCATTACACCACTGCAAAGGGATCGCGGACCGGGTGTCGATCCCTGCCAGGTCAGGAGGGTAGCTTGTGAAATTCACGTTGCACTGGGGTGCGTGACTGCCAGCGGGGCAGGGCAACGGAGACCCAGGACCTGGTTCTTACCCATTCCTTCTGCAGCTCTGTAATGGGGCCAGTAGGCTGAGCATGTCCCATTGCAACCCTGAGTCTTGCAAAGACCCCTGAGAGATGCTGGGCGTGAAGCATCCTGCGTTAACACGAGCTGAAAGCCCTACTTACCAGCGCTGGTGCGCGATCCAGAATCGGTCAGCTGTGCCTGCCCTGCAGGGGGCGCTCCATCCTTCTCCTGCTGGGCTGACGAGTGGGTCTCAGCAGCCATTCCTGATCTACGCCTCCTGGGCGGGGCCTGCAGGGCCACTCCGACGCTGGGTTCGGTGCTAGCGCTGCTGACCCCGGCTGTGGAATCCTCTTCCTCCTCTTCACTGTCGTCGAAATCAAACGCTTCCCCTAGCTCCTCCTCCCCCTCGGTCGAGGTCTCCAGGGCCCCCGGCACTAGCCCGTCTCCTGCCAGAAGATGTAACAATTAGGTGGATCAGTGGACTTTGGATGAGGGGGGGAAGGAAAACATGACAACTCTAAGCAGCCAGATCACAGATGAAAGGCAGGACCCTTTTCCCCTCGGAACGCCAATGCAGTGTGGTCTATGTGGTCAATTTGCTACTGCTTTCATCCCCATGCTAACAGTGTGGCTCTGTCCCCCTCCACTGGCCGTACCAGGTATTACAGGTGTATAAATCTGCTACTGTCTCCATGCTAATAATATCACTGAGCCCTATCCATCAGTAGATCGCAAAGTGCTTTACAAAGGAGGTCAGTATCTTTATCCTCACTTTATAGATAGGGAAACTGAGGCACAGAGAGGGGAAGTGACTTGTCCAAGGTCTCCCAGCAGCAGAGCTGGGAATAAAACCCAGATCTTCCAAGTCCCACTCTAGTGCCCTGTCCACTACGCTATGCTATCTCCCCTGGACCTCACCCTCTAGCTCAAACAAGAGAGGCTCATGCATTCAGACATTCAACCCCTGCAGATGTCCCAGCCAGGAGCATCATCTCTCCTACTCATCAAGGTCTCAAGCAACCGGTTATTTCGATCCTCCCGTGGACCAGGGAAAGCACCATTGGGTATCTCCAGCAGGACTGGGATCCCCCCTTCCTCCCTCCATTATAGCACCCAAAGCATTGTCCTGGTTTCAATCAGACTCCCCCCAACGCCCCCGCAGCAGTACAGCCACCAGTCACTAGCAGCGAGGACAGGTCACGCTCAGGTGGGCTCACCTGTACTGAGTGCAACGGGTGCCATGCCCTGCCCCTAAACGCTTTCCCCTGGAGTGTCCTAGTGCAATGGAAACAAAACCACAGCGCCACCACTTCTCCAGCACAGCTCAGCCTGGCAGAGGCATGGGGTGAGCAATGCTATGTCACATCCCCTGGCATTTTGCCCTAGTGGTTAGGACACTGAACTGTAACTCAGGAGGCCTGGGTTCTATTCCTGCCATGGGCCTGCTGGGCAAATCACTTCCCCTCTTTGTGCCTCAGTTTCTCCGTATGTAAAATGGGGATAATGATCCTGACCTCCTTGATAAAGGGCTTTGAGATCTGCTGATGGAAAGCGCTAGATAAGAAAGCAAATTATTATTATTACTAGAGATGAGCTTAAATCCAGGGGAAGTCACAGGTAAAATAAGTGTGTTGGTCAGTTAACCCAGTTCCTAAAGGGCATTTGACAAATCTTAAATTCAACCTAACAAGAGCAGCTGGGTGTTCAGCACAGGCCAGGATGGAGGGGTCTGCAGGACAAGACTGAAGTGCGTTGGCAGAGCTGTCAGTGAGGTCTCAGGTCTGGGGCAGCTGGTCAGGAGGGAACTGCATTGATCAGGCTGTTTGGTGACCCAGGCCTGGAACTGCGGGGAGTGCTGAAGGTTACAACAGATGTGTATTGACAGAGGTGTGTGTGTGTGTGAGAACACCCACGCTTGTCAGGACTGAGGTACACCAGTCATGTTCTTTGGGGGACGAGGACTGGAACAGCAGTGTGTGTGTGTGTGTGTGTGTGTGTGTGTGTGTGTGTGTGTGTGTGTGTGTGTGTGTGAGAGAGAGAGAGAGAGAGAGAGAGAGAGAGAGAGAGAGAGAGAACACCCTCGCTTGTCAGGTACACTGGTAGTGTTATTTGGGGGACCAGGACTGGAAGAGCAGTCTGCGCTGCACACCAGAGGGGCTAGAATCCGAGTAGCAGGGGGTACAGTGGGTCAGGATTGAGGTGCACTGGCAGAGCTGTGGGGGGGCCAGGACTGGAATAGCAGGGGGTGCAGNTGAGGTGCACTGGCAGAGCTGGGGTGGGGGGGGGGCTAGGACTGGAATAGCAGGGGGTGCAGTGGGTCAGGATTGAGGTGCACTGGCAGAGCTGGGGGGGCGGCCAGGACTGGAATAGCAGGGGGTGCAGTGGGTCAGGATTGAGGTGCATTGACTGAGTGACATGGGATTGGAGGAAAATTCAGGCGAAGGTGCACGTCCACTCTCAGCAGAGAAGCCGGCCCAGCACCACCCGTCACATGATCAGTTAGGGTCCTCATAGCAGGAGGGGAAAGGGGGTAAATTCCATTTTTAAAAACCCCAGCAGCAGCACCTCCCCCCCTCTTATTTCCCTTGCATCCCCTGTCTGTATCCGGGCGCCCCGGGGGCATTTTAGAACATTTCTCCAAATGCCCGAGCAAGCGGCGGTATCTAATCTCAGTCTGCTCCCGATTTAGCATGCAGAGTGGCCGGGAGCCAAGACCTTAGAGATTAATTTTATGGAGTAAACAGCGCCACCCGCAAGCCTGCTCAGAGACAGCCCAGGCTTCTCCTTGGCTGGCTGAGAAGGGGAACAACCCCTGCCCTGCAATGGGGCCATGCTAATCCAGGAAGGCAGCAGCGGGGCTGCGTGAAGCTGCTTGTCCCCTAGGACTGGGAGGCACGTTCTGCTGCTAAGAGGTTTTTTTTTGGGAGGGCCTGTCTCAGAACTGCTTTCCAGCACTTCCCCGGCTGAGGTATTAGCCGGCCAGCTGCCCCCTCGGCCTCCTGTCACCGCATCCTCTCTGACGCGCCTCTCTCACCCTTCATCTCTTTCCTCTGCCCCTCTCCCACGTCTTCCGCCCTCTGCCTCTCGCACTGACCAGTTGGAAGCCAGCATTACTGCTGAACTGGCAAAGACCGGGCCAGGGCATATGCGGGGTGGGCAGGACCAGAAGAAACACAGGGATCAACTGATTCTGGGGGGCAACCAATGAAAAACCAGGAGGGGGAGTGACGGTCACGGGTTTAGAATCAAAAATTCTATTTGGAGGCTCTCCAGGCTTCCTGTCCTGTGCTCCAAAGAACCCCGTAGTGGTCGGCACAGAGATGTTTTAAAATCTCCTTCACTCGTCTCCGTTTACACTACCTGTTTACCAGTCTTGTACTCTGCGTGGCTTGGACAAATTATTAATGTTCATTGTTAGCATTATAGGAACAACTAGAGGCCTCAGCTGAGGTCTGGGCCCCGCGTTGTTGTACACATTCACAGGAGAAACAGTCTCTGCCCCCACAGAGCTTCCACTGTAAATAGACACGGCCAAAAGAAAGGAAGGATTAGGATCTTCATTGTACAGGTGGGAACTGAGGCCCAGCAAGGTTAAGTGACTTGCCCAGGGTCACGCATGGAGTCGGTGGCAGAGCAGGACTTGACCACAGCTCTACAGAGTCCCAGCCAAGTGGCTGGGCCACTCAGCCATTCACCGTCTGCCTAGAGCTGTATACAGAGTGCCTCTGAGAAACTGTGTGCCAGGTAAATTCTGAGGCAGCGCTTCAGCTCAGAGCTGGCCCAGCTCGTTCACGTACTGCCAGTGAGTTCCCCTCAGCTCAAGACTTCATTAGGTGGTGCAGTTTTCCGTGCAAGGAAAGATGGCTTAGTGGTTAAGGCTGTAGCTTGGGACTCGGGGCTTAATTGACAACTCCGCCACAGACTCTCCATGTGACCTTGGGCAAGTCACTTACGCACACCGGGCCTCAGTTCCCAGCTGTCAAACGGAAATAAAATCTCACTTTGTCCTTGAGCTTATCTGTCTGTATCCACCTGCTGTCTCTTGTCGGATACTTTGCTTGTCAGCCGTTTGGGACAGCGACGGTCTTTTTGTTCTGTGTTTGTAGCACAACAGGGGCCTGGTCTGAGACTGCAGCCCCTAGGCACTATGGTCATACAAATAATAATCATAACAACAACATCCTTCCTTACCCGCATTCTTTTCTGCCTTGTCCACGTACACAATAAGCTGTTCAGGGCAGGGCCTGTCTCTCACTCGGGGTGGGGGGAGGGAAATGGGGCCCTGATCTCAGCTGTGGCCTTTATGAGCTGCTGGAATAGAACTCGTATTTATCCCATTGCTTCTTCCTTCTCCAGCGTCCCCCTTTGCAATCACCTTGTGTCTCAGGGCTCTGCGGGGGGAAGGACGGGCGGCTGCATGGACTGACTGCAGCCTCTGGGACCGGCCCCAGGCTTGGTTCCTCTCAGCCAGCCAGCTCTGGTTTGTAGGCAGGGTGTGTACAGCATGGACCGGACTGTACCACAGCAGACAGGAAGTGGGTCTGAGTGGTTCCACATTCAAATCTGGCCATAAGGAGCAGGCTTCAAAACTGGGGTTCAGGGTGATGATCCGGTGGTTAGGCCACTAGCCTGAGACTTGAAAGACCTGGGTTTAAGTCCCCACTCTCCCACAAGCTCCCTATATGACCTTACCAAGTCATTTAGCCTCCCTGTGCCTCAGTTTCCCATCTGTAAAATGAACCCTGCGTGCTGAGCAATCCAGCCCCTCATTCTGGTGCCTCTGCGGGAGTTGAGCTCCTCTAAAAACGTGGCCCCCTAACGCTCAGAGGCCTGGAGTTTGTATGGTGATCTCTGCGGAGACGTCTTCGCTGCAGTGTCAACCCGGGGGATGGACACGCAGGCTGGCCCAGCCCGGGTTTGAGCAACCACACGGCAATGCTACACTTGCACTGCACTCACTCGCGTGAGGCACCATAGGCGCCGACTCCGTGGGTGCTCTGGGACTGGAGCACCCATGGGGGAAAATTGCAGCTCCCCGACCCGCCCCAGCTCACCTCCATCTCTGCCTCCTCCCCTGAGCGGGCTGCCGCGTCCTGCTTCTCCCCCCTCCCTCCCAGCGCGTGCGCTGCAAAACAGCTGTTTCGTGCAAGCCTGGGATGGGGAGGAGGGGAGGAGGAATGTGGTGCACTTGGGGAAGAGGCGGGGATTTGGGGAGGGATCCAATGGGGCAGGGAGGGGGCAGGGGCAGAGTCAGGGGCGGGGCCAGGGGATCGCGAGCACCCACCAGCGCCAACAAAAGTTGGCGCCTGTGTGAGGCACTAGGACTTGTGGGGTCACGTCCCCTGGCTCTTAGAGCTGCTCCATGATTCTTTCCCAGTGAATCGTGGGAGAACTTGTCTGTCCTTCTGGGCACACATGCCGGGGGAATTGTGGGGAGGGCCCAGAGACGCTCTCAGGGTAACTCTGCAGTGCCTCCTGTAGATTCAATCTCACAGGGCTTCCCAGCTCTTCTAATATCTAGCAAGGTCTCCCTGACCGTCAAGTGCCTGCCTGGCACCGTGTCTCACCATTTACCCTGTGCAACGCGGGTGTAAAATGAGCGTGAGCAGGCTGCAGGTTCCAGTCTAGCCGTGGTTTACATGCGAGCGGCAGGGCAGGGCAGGTTCAGACCCCGGGACTTTTCTGCCTCCCCTCCCCTGCCACATACGTTCAACCGGGCACCACGTCCCTACATCGCCTTGGCCCACCCTTTGGAAAGAATGGCACATACAGCGCTGCTGTCAAGAGTGCAGGGGAGGGACAGGATCACGGCCCTCCGATGTGGGTTGGTTCGGGGTTACAATTGCATGGGGCCGTGACCTGCCTGAGCCTCCGAGTTCTGTTAGGAGCGAATGACATTCCATCGCCGGGCGATGGGTTGCCTGGTAGCTCTTGGAGGGCGCTGAAAGCCCCGCATCCCGAGGGGCTGCTTTGCATTACAAAAGCCTCAATGCCGAAGGGAAACCGAGGCTGCCCATCACAAGCTGCTCCCCATGCCCGTCTGTGGCTGTTATTTATGACTGAGATTGCAGAGGCCCCCTAGAGGTGCCAATCAGGGATCGGGGCCCCCTTGTGCCAGGCGTTGCACTCACACAGAGCACAAAGCCAGCCCTGGCCCCACGAGCTCACAGCGCGAGGGGACTGGGCTAGATCCGTTTCATTTTCTAATGATTAATACAAGTTCTTGAAGGAGAAGGGCTGGGTTCACATTACCTACTGCAGGGCTTGGGGGCGGGTTGGAGGAAGCCATGTCTCTAGGAATCCTGACGTCTCGCCTGGCACCTTCCCGGCTGCTTTCCTGAGGACACAAAGCGAGGAGATCTAGTCAGAAGAGAAACCCCCATGTCTGTCTATTCCTGGGAGTGGGGAATAAAGCATTAGAATTCCCTGTGCTTCACTAACACCTTACAGCTCACGGCGCTCTGCTCCTAATTAATTACGGCTTACCACGCCCTGTGGGTAGGGGTTACACCCTTTGATAGAAGGGGAAACAGGCACCTGGAGATGAGCACCCTAATTTTCAGAGGTGCTGAACCACTCAAGCCAGGAGTGACTTGTAAATGGTAGGGCCAGGTATAAGGTAGGACCCAGGGGCTGCCCTGACTGGGCGGTGGCAGAACCTGGAAAAGAACCCAGGGGCCCCCAATTCCCTCCTTTACCCACTAGACAACGCTGCCTCGCAGGCGCTTGGCGGCTACAGACAAGGCAGCGTTTCCTGGGGGAGAGCAGAGCCGGAGCCCAAAGCAGCGGGAGGGGTGAGAACACCAGCAGCACAGCTCCAGGATTGTAGCAAAACCTGCTGGCAACAATGTCGCTGGTATCCAGCGGGGAAGGAGAGCCCAGATAAAGAAGCGTCCTGTGCCCTCACTCAGAGCTGATTAAATGCAAAGACAGGCACTGGCACAATGCCCAACCAGGAAACATTTCCTTCCCTGTTAGGGAGAAATGCTATAACTCACGGGCTTTTATTTTATTTTTTTGTGCTTTGATTTGCCATTCAGCAGTTCCCAGCGGCCACGGGAAACGTGCTCCCTAACCTGCAGACATCCCTTTGTTATCAGACACCTCAAGATGACCCCCCCAAACTGGAGCATAACGCACAGACGTCTTACTGTCTCGGGTGTCTTTTACATCGGAGGTTTCATTCCCCAAGGCCTACAGGGGAAAAGTGCTATCGGCCGCCGTTTGCACAGGTGCAGCGAAGCCCTGTCTGCAGTGCGACTGGATCAAATAGCAGCCGTGCCTGTTTGCACAGTGGGTTTACTTTGGCCAGTCCCCAGGCCCTCAGTTCCAAAGGGCAGGCGAGGGGCAGAGCCTGGCACCGAACAAGCCATAGGTTTGAAAGCAGAGCGGACCCCAAGCCACTAAGTTTGGGTGGGATCCAAACTTCCCCCAAACTTGAAGGGAGCTTGGACACAGGGGGTTGGCTTGGCCTCTTAGGGTACGTCTACACTGCAATTAAACAGCCCCTTAGCCGGACCCCCGCGAGCCTGAGTCTGCTGGCATGAGCCAGCCATGGGTTTGCAATTGCAGTGTAGACGTACCCTTATAGAGATGGGGCCCGCCCCAGATCAAGAGTGAGACTTCCCCAGGGACCGTGCAACAGGCAAACAGACTAGGGAGAGAGGCCAATGCAAGCAGCTTGGATCCGCTTCTGGACGAAGCTGGGAGAGTCTCATTTCCCGCTGGAGGAGGGAACACCTGTCTAACCCGCTGGCATCCAGAGGCCGGCAGAGTCGAAAGGGCACCAGCCAGCTGTATCAGGTGCGTCCTTTACAACTGGGCAGTATGTGCACAGCTATTGGAATAACAGACACGGACGGAGCGCAGCCCTGCCTGGGATTAGCCAGGCAAAAGTCAACTGGCTCATTTCCTCTTGGACTGCGCTGTCCACCCAACTTCCCTTTTAAGCCAGCTCTGTCCCGGCCGGAAAGTCTCGTTTGAACAGCGCAGATCCGTGTGTGGTGCCACGGACGTGCTGGGGATCCGGCCTGGAACTGCTCTGCCAGGGAGGCCACCCCACCCTCCGGCAGCAGCTTGGTTAGAAAGCTCTGGGCGAGATGCACTGGCAGGGCTGGGGGAAATGCTCAGGGCTAGGATGGCAGAGGCCGGGCCTTGGGAGCCTAGGAAGAAAGGCTGGTGGCTCCGAGCGCCAGGGAGAGGATCGCCAGCGGGGAATGCCGTGTCTGCAGAGCTCTCTGAGGAGGTGTGGGCAGGAAGAGCAGGGAGAGGAGCTCATCACCATGAAAAGGACCACCACGGGGACAGCAGGGGGGCTGCGGGGCAGGAATGAGCCAACTGTCAGGGATGTTTATCCTCCATGGTGCGGAGCCCTCCACCCCTACTGATCTCATCCCCGCACGGGACCAAGCCTCCTGCGCCCGGCTCTACGAGATTCATCCACAAGGCACACAGCAGACCCCACGCAGAGTCTTCACTCGGCTGGCGGCGGAGTCTGTGTCTGCCCCCTGCATCGTGTCAGGGCCTCCCCGCAGCAACACGATGCATGAGGCACACACTGTGTGGGCCTCCGAGACCATCCCTGGCTGGCCAGTCAGAGCAGGTGAGAGCTTGTCCCTGGGAGCGGAGCGCACCTCACACGTGCCGCAGGCAAGCCGGCGGCTGCATCAGCCCTGTCAAAAGTGCCAGTGTCATCCACATTTTTTCTCTCTTCAAAGAAAATACAATCTTTTGGTTTTAATTCAGTGCTGGCGAAAGGTGTCAAACCAGCAGCCCTGGAGACCCTAGGCACCAGAGCGACACTTAGTGCCATCTGTGACATGGCACCAGTCCCTCAGCAGGCCTGGGCATCGCTGTGGGCAGCTTTGCAGAGGAGAGGGAGCATGGACACAGAGATTAAAACCAGTGCTTAATTTGTGCCAGGGCTTGCCAGGCGGAGCCCTGCCACCTCTGGGCCTGGCAGTTCAGAGACCTGGCACCTCTGGGCCTGGCAGGTCAGAGCCCGGCACCTCTGGGCCTGGCAGGTCAGAGCCCGGCACCTCTGGGCCTGGCAGGTCAGAGCCAGGTGCCTCTGGGCCTGGCAGGTCAGAGCCCGGCACCTCTGGGCCTGGCAGTTCATGGCCCCAGCAGTCTGGGCTTGCTGCATCAGTTATGAAAGAAAAAAAAATTGCTTGAGCCCTGACACCTCTTTCATTACAAATTAAGCACTGATTAAACTCAAACAGCTGGCTGTGACAGGCACAGGATTTAAACCCCAAACTCCAAAGTCCCAGCCCCTTGCTCTGACCACTACCCCACGCTCTCCCTCATGGAACAGGGTTATCTCAGGGCAGGAGGGCAGTGAGGACAGGGAAGCTGAGCTGAGCAGCGATGGGACTCATAGCAACACACACCAAGTTCTCTCCCGGTGACCTCTATTCACCCACCATCACCAACATCAGCCATTCCATTGACTTCAGTAGACTCTAAATCAGGCCCTTAGTTAAGACTAGTACTTTAAAGCATTAAATTAATTGGACACTGACGACTTGAAATCTAGTCAGTGTCAAGGAAAGTCTGCCAGGAGTTTCGGGTAACACACCTGCCCCACAGGCCCCCCACCCACAGCCAATGTTTACAATTTTACAGTCACATTTTCCTGTTTTTAAAATGCTTTTCTCTCCTCCTTGCTGTTTGAAAGACCCACGCAAGCAAATGTACCCAGGAAACAGTGGAACTGAGGATACACAGGGCGCCGGCAGATCACACTGACTGTACCTGGGGAACAGTGGAACTGAGGATACACAGGGTGCCGGCAGATCACACTGACTGTACCTGGGGAACAGTGGAACTGAGAATACACAGGGTGCCGGCAGATCACACTGACTGTACCTGGGGAACAGTGGAATTGAGGATACACAGGATGCCGGCAGATCACACTGACTGTACCTGGGAAACAGTGGAACTGAGGATACACAGGGCGCCGGCAGATCACACTGACTGTACC